>NW_015113008.1:328920-340687 GCF_001443285.1 Poecilia latipinna
AATACATGATTAATGATACTTTAATGTACAGCAGTGTTTCTCAACCCTGGTCCTCACCGCCCCCCTGTCCTGCATGTTTTAGGTGTTTCCCTTCTGCCAAAAACCTGAATTGTATCTCTGGGTGATTAACAGGCTTCTGCAGTACTTGATGGTCATGCAGTCATTTGAATCAGCTGTTCTGGAATAGAGGCTCATCTAAAACATGCAGAGCAGGGGGGCGGTGAGGACCAGGGTTGAGAAACACTGATGTACAGGAATGATATAAAGGGACATTTAGGTCTGAAAAAAAAAAAAAAAGTTTAAAGCATTGGTCAACTGTCCCATGCTTAACTGCGTTGTTCAAAGTTTTTCAGAAAGCGGCTCAAAAAGATTTTGTTTCATGTTGGGACCATTTTATGTTGATGAGAAGAAATCCTTCCATGGAGAACATGGATGATTTCCACATGGGAAAGGAGTCTTTCCTAAGGCTCCTTTGGGAAAGTAAGGTTCCTCATTTCATTCATTTTTGCGTTGCCAGTGAGCATTCATACATCCATTCGGCGTAGTCCTGTTGGAAAGCTCTTTTTCTTGTCGGGAACAAAAATGTTTATGTGTCATAGTCAGCCCCCCTCTGTACTTTCACATGACAAGTGATCCATACGGTCTCGCTCTCCTGTTTTAAAAGCATTTGGCTCCAAATAGGACACATTTCAATTCAATATTTTTGGAAATAATTGAAATCTAAATGACAAACTAATCTCTGCACATTGATTTTCTCATCTCACGCTGCAAGTTAGCCGTGTGATGGATTCCTTTTTAGTTTTGGTTTGTTAAGTAATTCCCATCCTACTTTTACACACTGTGTTACGTCATCCTACTGAGGAAGAATCGGCATCATGTGTTGGCATTTTTAATGGCCGCCATCTTAAGCCTCTTCAAATGGCCAACTCCAAGAAACGCCTCCCCGTCCCCCTTCCCCTCACTTTTAGACACAAGTTTGATTAAAAGTGTTCACTTTGTTCTGGTCCCCTGGGGTTAGTGCTATCGCGTGTGTGTGTGAGTGTGTCTGTGTGTGTGTACACACTGTGTATGACAGAGAGTGAGTGGAGTGAGGCCCGAGTAGAGTAGAGAGTCTTTGAAGAGCAAGAAGAGGGAGGAAAGGTGCCAGAAGCAGATAAACATGAGAATACCAAGGGACAAACAAAATAAACCAGTGAAGTTGAAGTTATTTTACTTAGAATAAGGGGATAGTGAACAGTTTAGGAAAGATAAAACTTTTTCATAAAGACATACAGTAGTGATCAGAAGTTTAAATAGACTGATCCTTGACATGAATATTGTTCATTTCAGATTTTTAATATATATATATATATATATATATATATATATATTAAGAGTTTTTCAGAGTGGTACGATTGAGCAACATATAATTTCAAGGGATTCTTACAACTAGAATTTTGTGCACAGGTTCAAATTTGCTATACAGTTACTGTAATCCACACAGCTTCAAAGTTATTCCCACAGGCTCAAACATATCCTGATATTACTGTGTCTAACTAGCACTTAATTTGCCATTAACAACTTTTGTCATAACTCTGGTTTGATATTAGTCACTGTAAGTATCAAAAATGATAGAACACACTTAAAGACAGGACATTATGTGAAACAGACTTTTTTTTTTTTAGATGTAATGTTCTCTCATCAAAAACATATCTGGAGTGTTGCTTTGCTTTGAATCTTTCACGCGTGTTTGAGAAATTCTCAGATTTCCCTTGGCAACCATTCAGGATTGCCTAAACTCTTGCTGTCACAAAGTGCCTCCCTTTTACACAAATCTCCCCCTTGGAGCTGCAGTTCTTGATCTGAATTAGCAGAGCACCCCTCACCTGCACATTCTTTACTCAGCTCCTTCAGACTAGCAGCAGCAATCAGCAAGCATCTGGTGGAAGTGTGTGTCTGTTGAGTTCATCATACGAACTACTTCTCAGTCCAATGCTCCTAAGAATGGCTGCAAATGGTAAAATATAGGAGCATCGTTGTGATAATGTGCTGAAGTGTCGGAAAGAAAAAAGGGTTTGAATACCTGCATGGCATGCTATTTCTAACAAATCTTGCTTTGCTCTCACAAACTGGACACAAACTCTCATCATTGATGTTCTTTGGCATGCAGTTACATTTTTAGCTGAGCAAGTCTGAAGTAAATATCACATTAAGTCCTTCTAAATTTCTGTCCAGCATCCTCTTCTGTTGGACGTCATGAGTTCAGTATTTGTCCCCACACTGATCTAGAGATAGGTTGATGTAAAATTGTGCAATGCTATTCGCAGGAAGACAAAAAACGATTTGTGTCTCCTGTAAAAAACTGAACTTTTTGGTGACTAAAAACAGATTTCTAAAAACACTCTCTCTAAAGTGTGGCTTTGTTTAAATGTCTGTTGTTCTGAAAAAGGATTAGGTCACTAAAAAAAGTAATAATAATTTTGACTTGTTTCTCAGAGAGAGGCCCCAGCTCATTTATTTCCTTCAAATTTGTGAACTTGCAATAGAGGTTATATATATATATATATATATATATATATATATATATTTCTTTTCACTGAAGTGCACCTTGCGCCTTAAAAATGTCCTCCACTGTAACATCCAGTATCATTTTTCTGATTCTGTATTTGACCAAATTGTGCTACTGCGCCTGGTATCAATGGGCTTGGAAAATCCAGGGTTGTGAGACAATGTGGGGAAAAAAAAAAAGAGTTGAAAGGAGTTGAAATAAAAGCTCAAAAGAAATCAGTTTTTTGGAGGCAGAATGTGCTTGTACTTGGTTCAATACAATCCCGACGCAGGGAGCTTCACACTCAGAACATCCTCTTTTGTTAGTGCGTGGCCTTTATGTAACTTAATGCACAACCTACATTTGGATCGGCTGAATCATTCTACTCATTTACATGTTCCCAGTGACCTTCCTTGCTCTTAGCAATCCCACGCGTTCCTAAATCCAGAGTACCGTGTCCACACATGAGAAAGGTGGTGCTGAATCGTGCACAATCACAGGCAAAGAGCAACGTTGTGCTAAACAAGACGTGATGTACTCAAACGCTGATCCTATGCAGCGGCTGTATGAATTCCCTCAGTGTCCCAGCTCAAAGCGTGCATTAGAGGCTGTGCATGCATCCCCGGGAATGCCTGTGCATAATTCCTGCCGACACACTGGTCCTGTGTTGCATATGTGTGTTATCACAGCTGGGCCAGCCTGGTAGAGCCTTGTCATAGGCTGACATTGTGTGGGGATAGAAGAAGTAATCCCTGATTGTGTCAGCGCGGATAAGTTCAAAAAACAGTTTTTCTCCTCAGCCTCAAACATGGGGTGATATAAGACTGCTAAGCCATCTCGTGTGGGGTGTATTTCCCTTTTTGTGTCCCTTTGGCTTTTCACATTCTACCTTTTCGCCCTCTCCTCCCTCTTTTTTTGGCTTCTCTCGCTCAGGCCTATACGCTTGATGACATATATACTTGGCTCTTTGGTGTTCTCTTTGAGCTTTTCCTCCTCTGTGTTATACTGTACCTTCCCTTTCTGCGGACTCTCTAACTTCGTATTAGGGCTTTATTTCACCAGAAGGACTCAGCCGAATACTTTCCATTAGAATCTGTGACAGGGAGATTAGTGTTGTATGAGTGAATACATGTGTGTGTGTGTGTGTGTTTTGGGGGAAGTAGGGCCCGGAAAAAGGATTTCCAAAGCATTCTTGGTAACGGTAAGAAGACAAGCAGGAATGTCATTTTTCTCTACAGGGGATTGAGTCGGACGTGGAAAAAGCCCATGATTTTCTTCATATATTTAAAAACGTTATATCTATTTCATGTTGGTTCTGTCACAGATTACCTTCTGCTGTCTGTTTTTCTTCCATTAAATGATTCATGCAAAGGAAAAGTCCATCCATGCAGGTTTCTGTACAGACTTGCACGACTTATAGAGGCCATCAGCCCAGGGACATGTGTGTTACTCAGAGACCAAGAGGTCAACCCCAGAACAGAGATCACACAAACTAGGTGTGACATCTGGTTCAGTGCTGTGGCCACTTCCAGAACCCGGAGTCCTGCAAGCATGCAGCCTGCAAATGTAGAACAGATGCTCAAAAAAAACCCAACTCAATAGCAAATTGGTTTGTAATAAGCAAAAAAAAATTTTAAAGCATTACTGCTTTTACTCCCACTTCACAAATCATTGATGTTCAGGCTTAACTAAATCTGCTGTACCTTGTCTGAGTGAAATTTCTCAGTGAACTAACATACAGCTGCTGTATTTGGATATTTACGACAGGGCTGCTGTAACATTGTACTCCAATATTTTTACTCAGTTCTCATCCATTCACTACTTTCACAAAAGTAAACTGTCTATGGATGTCTCACAGTTCAAAAGCAACCATTGAAGCATTTTTTTATATACTTATCAGATCTTTTCCCCAGCTTCCAAAGGCAAATACAGAATATTTTGACTGTAGAGACACTTCGTCATTTCAGACGGACACATTTTTTTTTGTTTAGTACAAAAAGTTGGGCTATCATTTCATACAAATGGTGAGCTACAAAGTAACAACTAATGCACTTGTTGCACCTAAATATCTAAACTATTTTGACAATAGAGAGATTACTGATGACCTCAGAGGTCAGTGTTCAAAGAAGTGATGAAACATTTGATTTCATTTAAAGAAGCAAATTAATATAATCATCTCAACAAATTAAATTATGTCAAACGTTTAGGCACTGTCACTAACACAAATAATTTATTGTTGTTGTTGTTGAAGATTTTGTGCATAAATCTTGGTGTGTCTGGTGACCATAGTCACTATTATTGGATTCTTGTGTGTGAATTTTTAATCTCTAGTCCAAAATAAGTAAATGAAAAAGAGAACATGAATTACGACCTTAAAGTTAATAAATAATCTTAATCTTATAAATTTAAAAATAAAGATGGAATTAAAAAGGCCTCAGTTACGTTTTTTCTGAGAATTGAAAGAAATGCACATTATAACACTAGAGACTTTGTAAAACATTTTTTTAGATGAGGGACATATTTATCACACTAAATCAAAATACTTAAAGCTAGTTTAAAAAAAAAAGGTTTGATGTATGATTATTCTGCTGTAGTGTTTGTAATAATTTGTGAGATGATTTGGCAGTAAAAGTTAAAGAAAAGAGCAGGAGCACATTAACATGTTTGACTTTCCACTCCATGGTTACAGTTAATGCACCATGATTTGAAATTAATGTGCAGAGAAATAAAGATGAGGAGGCAGAATATTTTTGACTCTGAGCTGCCGAGGTTCAGCCTAAAACTCAGAAAATGTGACATTTTTCATAATGCATGCCCTCTCAAACTTTTCAACTCATCAGGCACAGTGCTACATCGTCTGGCTTAGCTTAGCTTTCATCTGCCGCACATCACCAGCTGCAGCTCTGCTAACGGCTCAGATGTGCTTCGCCCTCCACGTTCTACTTTCCATCAACGCTGTGACTGTGCATGGACTGAACCGCACGTTAGCATTTTGCACGGCTTCATATCGGAGGATCGTTAATATTAACGATTACATAATGCAGCGGTTTTCATCAGCAGCTTGAGTTAACGTGCAGATTTGTAGCGAGCTGCTTTAGTGTGCTTGTTAAGTAGAGCAGACATGGATAACCACTGCACAAATTTAATACTAAGAAGTGAAATTTTGTGCTCTTGTTAAAAACTTGAATGAGCCGGTCTCTCTTTAGTTAATCATGTTTATGTCTTTGAGCATTAGCAAAAATACTGGAAAAAAGACTTTATTTTCCTTTAATGCACTGGTTGAAGTGAGATAATTTGCATAGCAAACAAACAAATAAAAAAATCCTCCCTCCCTAAAGTTAGGCAAATATCAGTGGCAGTCTACAATTGCATTTAGCATCTGCTTGAGTTGCTGAATTGGCATGATCACTGAAGCATTTGAGAGACATACGTCTGCAGCGGCTCTCTGGAGCAGCAGAGTGAGACAGCAGTGACAAACTTGCTGTCATACAATGGGTAACTTGTAGAAAAAAAACAATACAGACAATTACATAACTCAAACTCACAGATGTGGCCTCTCAAACATTTGTTCTAATGCATGCTTTCGCTCACTCCTCGTCTTCTTGTTCGACAACTCGCTCGACAATTTCTGACACAATTCTTGACAGCAATTCAGAGAGACAGAAGGAACTCTTAGATATGGGTATTTTTGGCAGTAAGCTGAAAACATTCACAAAGTCTGAAGGGAAGACTTCAAAACTGCGAATGCTGGTGAAAATGTCATGCAATGCAGTTCCTTACAACAGAATCCATCTCCCCTTAAACTTTTTCGCGTTCTCCGGCATTCAAAATCAAGAAGCAGGGTGCGCACGAGATGGACTGGCAGAGCAACACAGGGCAAAACAGAAAGATGCAGAATATCCCTAAAAAAACATCCAATGCAACCTTCAGAGTTCACTTAAAAAAAAAGTAGATAAAGTCTGCCTGTGCCTGATTTAATTTGACTATAAATAGACCTGTTCTGTGGAGGAATCCCAAGTTTTATAGAATCAAATAACAAACAAAAAGCCCCATGAAGACCAAGGGAGGAATGGCAAAATATATATATATATATATATATATATATTTATATATATATATATACATATATATATATGAGGCTTTAACACTTCATAGAGAACTGTCCAGTACAGCTGAAAATGGAAAAAATATAACATAACTGCAAACCTACCAAGACATGACCGTCCACATAAACCAATAGGTTGGACAAGCAGACAGTCAGAGAAGCTGCCAAGAGATGCTCGGCTACTCGATATGTCAACACGACAACTATTAGCTGTGGATTCCACAACTGGTTTTGAAAGAAAGGCAAGATGAAAACCATTGATGAAAGAACACCATTTCCTGTTTGTCAAACACCATATGTAGGAGGCAGCAGAAACGTGGATAATTTAGTCTCATATGAGACTTAGTTATAGCTTTTTGCCCTACATCCAAAACTTTATGTGTGGTGGAAAACTGACACTGCAGATCGTCTTGATCTACAGTGTCAGATCAAGACGATCTGACTATTCTGGAAACATATTCTCGTGTTAGAATGTCCAACTCAAAATCAAGACCTATGTCCGACTGAGAATCTGTGGAAAGACTTTGAAAAACGTTGTTCAATGTCTCTGAGCTTGAATTATTTTGCAAAGAAGAATGAGCGAAGTTTTCAGTTTCTGATGTGGAAAGCTAGTAGAGACATATTGAAAGAGACTTGAGACAGTAGAAAAAGAGAGTCTACAAAATATTGGGTCACTTGGGATAAATACTAACACACTGCAGGTATATCATTTATTAAGTGTAAAACAAAAATATAGTACTTTTCTTCCACTTCAGTTCACTTCACTTTTTGGCGGTCTATTCCATAAAATCCCCATAAAATACATTGACGTTTGTGGTTGCAACGTCAAAAAAATGATGAAAAGTTTAAAGGATAAGAATACATCTTCCACTGTCTCTGAACACAATGATGACACAACAGAAACAGAATAACATGAGTTGAAACTAGAAATACTGATCACTGGAGAACAGAGATACTGGAAGAAGTGTGTGGCTATTGTTTGTAACTGTTGTTTTAAATAACTCTGCTGCAGCTGCAGTGCAGCAGTGAACTTCAAACCAACACAGTTCAGATATTCAAAGATTTTCAGCAATTACAGCAGAAACTAGGTAAATGTGGCTCATTGATCCAAAGGCAGCCTCCTCTTTTAGTGAGCACTTCTGTTTGCCCTTTTCCAGCTTTAAAAGCTCGGTATAGATTTAAGTAGGTAATTGCAGGTTCTACTCTCCTTTATTTGTCCTTTCTCCTCCTATTTATTTTAAACCATCTTCTCATGCATTTGCCTTTAACTGTCTTGAATAAAAATGTTGTGGGACAAAAAAATTAACAATCTGTCTGTATGAGGATGTACGAGGAAAGCGATATTTTGACCTCCCTTCCTCCACCTTCTCTTTCACAGTTTGTTTTGTTCTTCCTTTCTGCTACGTGTTTTCGTCCGGCTCTCGCCACAACATCAGACCGGGGCCACCAGGTGACCCCACAGATGGCATTTTGACACTCAGATGTGAAATCAGGTGTTGTCCTGTACAGATATGCATATTTAGTGTCACATTATACGGTATATTAACACGGTGTGTTATCCATTCAAGGTAATGTCGAAGTCACCAGTGGCAGGATAAGGAAGAAGAGAGAGAAAAGAATGAGGAACTTTGTAAATAATTATTTGTCTTGTTACTTTTCAAGGGTAAGGCTGACTTAAGGGTCATAAAAAGAAAAGGAGAACAGGAGTTGTTGATGGATTTCTAATCAAGGCCAACAAGATTGAATTAATCAAATTCTCTGTCTTTCTTCTCCTGCGTACATGCCTATTAACTGCATCAGTGCAAAGCATCCACAGCTAAATCTAGAGAACAAAAGAGAGTTTCCTGAAATCAAGATATAGAGACGAACTGACAAATGTACACAGTATCTACAGTGGACCCCCGTCTGTTCAAAATCCAGCACTGGAGGATTCTCCTGATTGTGACTTAATTATTCCTGTAAAACCTGGCCACTTGTATATTTGTCATAATGCATGTCTAAGATATGCTAAAAAAAAAGCAACTTGAGAAGCTAAAATATCTTTGCGTAGTACGACTTAATACACAATTGGCTGGCATTTGCAAAACAGCCAATCCAGGAGCAGCAGCAATTTTCCTTGGTTTTTATTGACTGTACCCTCAAGAGCGAGATAATGTGGAAGTAAACCTTTGTGGTAGATCCAAGATGGTTTCCACTCTGCTTGTTATTGCATATGAAGGTACATTTGGTCTTTGGACCATTAAGCATTTTTAAAGTACCAGATGTTGTACTGTATGACTTCTAACCCATTTGCCACTGGGGTTGGCCTCAACCTTGGTCCAGTTGTGTATGGCAAATGAATAAACAAATAAATGACAAAATACTAAATGTGTCCATAGGACATGAAACAAAAATTTCATTATAACAAATACGCAGTCTGCATATCGATGCATCTGAAAACTAATTTTATGTGGTTCCAAATTTGAAAAAAAGGAAGCACATTTTGCGAATAGTAAATGGACTGAACTTATATAGCGCTTTACACTAGAGTCACATTCACACAGCGATATGCAGATTGGTAGGTAACTTGGGGTTAAGTGCCTTGCCCAGAGACACATCGACATGTGGCAATAAGAAGCTGGAATCCAACCTACGACCTTCCAATTGCAAGATGATTACTCTACCCACAGAGCCACAGTTGCATTTCCAAATGGGGCTGTCGGAAGCTCACTAAAACATGACCGGCCTTGTTGGTCAGACAACCTGTTTGAACAATATAAACTTATATTGACATATAAGTTAATTGCACAGTAAGCATTTGTGAACCGTTGCTTTATTTAGTGGAAGATTATTTCATATTTCTGTTAGTTATGCAGAATATTTTAAAATAAAACATATATTATACCATTAATATAATTGTCCATATGTTATATTGGTGGTATTAGGAACAACTGTGACTTTTCTGATTTAAATGAAATCATTTAAACTTTAAATTGCATTTTCTAATACTTGTCAATGTCAATAGGTCAAATATCTTGGTGTCTCCTAATAGGTTTTGTATACAAGTTCTATCTGTACTTTCTGTCTTTGAACTCTGCTGAGTTCAAAGACAGAATAATTTTTATGTTAAAAACGTTCAGTTGGCAGAGCATGCGCACCGTGTGCAGAGGCTGTAGTCCTGTTGTCCTGGGTTTGATTCTATTTGTTGCATGTCTTCCCCTCTCTCTCCGCCTTATTTCTTGTCTCTCAGCTGTTCAATGAAGATCACTAGTATAGTTAATTATTTTTACGTCTTTCATACTCCTGCTAATTGATATGTATTACTGGACTGGACAGCACCTATTGGTCGCTATGCGATTCATTGTGTCCAGAAAACCATTTTATCCCAATATAGGACAAGGAGAAATCTGTCACCAAAATATTAGTAGTGCCATTGTTTGTTATTGGATATATCTATTAAATACAACTTAAAATAAAGATTAGAAAACTGATGTTTGATCAATTCTCCATGATACAAATCTATAAACAGTTTAGTTTGTTAGTTCTGTCAAGATGCAAGAAGGGGCGAATTTCTATTTATATTGGCCAATCGTTTTATTTTAAATATGCTGTAGGAGCCGTAGTTTGACGACTGTTATAAATATCACCACGTTTTGCGAACACAGGGGATTAGCTCAGTTTTTGTCGCTTGTTTTTAGGAATTGCAGCGGCTGCAGCGCGCCGCAATAAAGGTACAATAAAGCTGATAAACAGGTGAAAAACCAAACTAGCTAGAACCACTTCTGACTGTTTGCCAAGCCAAACATCCAATAAAAGTTCCACCACGCCACTACTAAGGCACTGGGGTCATGTTTCTCGACACAGGCAAAAGAAGGTTCAATTTCCAAACTTATTGATTGTTCTTGGTGATTTATTTTCCTCTTTCACCAAACAATTACAGAGATCAAACTTTCCTCTGTTCTCATGCTATCTCTCTTGCTCTGGTAAAAACCATCGGCCCCAAACCCAAATGCCTGCTGGTCCTTCACCAGGCCCCTACACTTATAGAAAGTGGACTGACCCACATTACTTCCTGTGTAAATTTAGAAAGTAAATAAGAAAAATAATAAAACAAAAAATAAATAAAATCAACAATTATCAACCTACAAATAAACTCGGTAAATAATACAATACAAAAAATAGAAATTTAAGAATAAAGTAACAAAATTCAAATGGATAAAGAAATAAAGAAAAAATAGCTCCAACAACTTCTATTCCGCCTTTTCTCGCTCTGTATGACATGTTGCCATGGCAACCGACAAACAACAGGTCAAAGAGCAGGTAGAGCAGAGATCACCGATCAGGGGAATCAACACCAAAAACAAACATTTCCCACACAAAGTAGCAAAAACACTAAAACAGAACATCCAGTCTGTTACATTATGCTGTCAGGCTTAATGTCTATATTGTGATTATTAATAAGTTTTCGCCTAATCACCGCGGTGGTTGATTAGCTGATTTAAACAGCTGCTCTACTGATGACTTGGTGGGCGGGTTGTTTAGTGCTAACGGAACCAAAACACACCGAACTGCGCAGCACATGCTAAGGTTATCAAAGTCAATAGCAGGCTAACAGTTAGGCTAGTATAACTGACCCACTGCTCACTTGTTCAATATTTTCTTTAAATTAAAACGTTTTCTTCACCTGTGAAATCTGAAGCCCTTATTACCATTATCTATGGTTGAATTAACTGCTAAACATTGCGTCCGTTGTTCTTATTCTTTGCGTGGTTGTAGTATTTTCCTGACCACCGATATTCCTGACTCAATGGACAGCAATGGCGCATGTGTGACGTACGATAAATCACGTAATGTCCAGTCCAATAATATATATATCCATCAATGCTGCTGGCTCGCGCTCTGTCCTTCTCTCGCACTTCCCGCTACTTAGCAGTGGGTGTCAGGTTACATTGTGTTGCATTCAATGTTGTCGGAAAAAAAAGAATTTCATGAGCTTAATGTCCGATTTGCCATAACTATTTATTAGAATTCATTGTCGCTAGCTGGGTTGGCAACAGGGGTGGCAAGGCTCTCGTTTGGGGTGGCAACTGCCACCCCAGTAGATCCGCCCCTGCACGTCACCAAGGACTAGATGAGCTAATGAGGTGCAGTTGACG
>NW_015113008.1:343747-366340 GCF_001443285.1 Poecilia latipinna
TGGCAACAGGGGTGGCAAGGCTCTCGTTTGGGGTGGCAACTGCCACCCCAGTAGATCCGTCCCTGTTTCCATAGTTGGTGCGTATAGGAGATCATGCAAAATGTCTCTAAATAATTTTAATGAAAGCCAGTGGAGTCTTTGCATCAATAGAAAGATTGGGATCATATTGTAGCCTCTTGCTTGGCCACTCTCTATTGTCTCCTCCTGGTCGGTTGTATATCTCCGTCTCCCTGTAGGTTTGTAGGAGGCTTTAGAGATTTACATGAGATTGTGAGCTGTTGGCAGCACCTCCCAATCACACTCCCACTGGGCGCTCTGTCCACAGCAACACTTTTCCATAAGCGCTTCATCATCAAAGTACCTAAAGTGGTTCTTTTAATAGGCGGTGCGATGCGAATTAAAGCACGGAAAGAACGAGAAGGCTGCAGACGTGAAAGTTAACGGTTACGTGTCAAGCTAGAACCAGACGTCGCACTTGGGGTTTCAGCAGCTAACTCCGTATTAATCCAGTCAAGCATCCTCAAGGATGGTTGGGTTTTGGTTTGATTGCAACCTGTCCTTGCCAACCTGAACTCCACAGCAGTGTCACACTCTGATTCATGAGTTTGTGCCTGCTGTCATTCCAGTTTTATGGCCAGCACTGGCAAGCAACTTTTTCACACACGCAGAGCCTTTCTAGACTTCCTTCTCTTTCCGTCTCTCCCTCCCTTCAGCTCGGTCCATTTATGCCAGCATGAATCAGCATCCCTCTCTCCTCCCCCCTACCCCCACTGTAAATGGTGATGTTCTTTAGGGTAGAGGAAAAGAGGCACCCTGTGGTCTACGCCTTACGTTCTACCGAAAGAATAACTTCCTGAGTTCTAAGTATCAGTGTTTAAACATTTCCTCAATAATATTAAGTGCACTTTCCTACAGCACACAGCAGCTCCGAGTGTTTTTTGCCAGCACATAAACACCGACACAGCTTAGACCTGCAGCTTAGCTTTTACTGCTGAGTAAAACTTAACACTATTTTAATGTCTTATGCATCCTTAATGCTCGTCACCTTCAGTGACAGCACTGAGGCCGCACGCACAAACACTTGCTTGGATTTTCAACCAAAGATTTGTGAACGCTGAAATCAAGAAAACTCTTTGCCCACAAAAGAAATTCAGACATGTGAATCTGTGTGTGCGTGTGGACCCGGCTACATTTTCTTTGCACATACCAATTAAGGCAAGTTTATCTGCGCAAGACATTTCAGCAGCAAAGCATTTCAAGGTGCTTTACATGATGAAAACATGAAAAATGCAGTGGCATGGTAGAGGAAAGTAATGAAAAGTTGAAAAACGAGCTAAAATTAAGGACGCTCCAGCAACACGAAGCAAATGTGTTTTTAGCCCGATTTGGTAAAACTCAGTATTTCAGCATTTTTCAGTTTGGGATTGAGCTCACATGTGGGATTATCAGACTTTTCCCTCAACATACCTCAATTTACATGTGCAAACAGATGTAAATAAGCCCTACATGTGTGATTCTCTGGGCTACACGATCAGATATCATGTCTACTCATGGGAAGACAAGAAACTTTGACAAGCTCCTAAATGAGGCATCATGGGAAAAAAACAAACAAAAAAGTTGTAATATGTGCATAATCAGACAGCCATTGAAGCTGTGCACAACTCACATGGATCGCACACACTATGTCTGAAAACGAACATAGAAATGTGCCTGAAAATAAGTGAGACTGCAAGTTTACTTTTCAAACTTTTGTCATGCGCATATTCACAGAACTACTGTAAACGCAGAAACACCCAGGAGTTTGGTGGAATGCTCTGCATCTGTAGCACGTCATGTACAAAAAGGAAATAATTCATTTCAAGCACTTCCAGGAAAGTATGCCGCAAAAGTAAAGTCTTTAATGCGTGTCCCTGTCGGGGCCCCTCGTCACGATGGTGGTTAAAAGCATTTGGGCATCACTTAAAGTTGCATCATAGGTTGATAGAATGAAAATGTTTCTTATTGCCAGAAATATATTCATCCACTTACAGCATGTATGCACAGTTACTCAACTCAACTCAAACATACTGTATTGATCCCGAAGGGAAATTAAATGTTATAACTCAATCCAAAGTCTTCAAAGAGTTATTGTAGAAAGTGATGGCAGTTGGCAGGAAAGATCTCTTGTAGCGCGGTCTGTATTACAGTGAATCGTTGTATTACGTCAGAAAAAAAGGGCTAAAATTGTATTTTGACTTTATTCTGCACAGATGCACTCAATGGGAAGTTTATAAATTCGGCATACAGATAATTCTTTCCCACACACTTTCTCTCACATGATCAGAAAATGACTGAAGGAGCTGGGAAAACATTCTGATTGAAAATAAGAACATGAAATCACGATTTAATTAATAGAGGAGGAGGTGCATCAATCACTCACTTCAAATTAAGCAATAAGTGCTGCAATAAATATGAGCTGGAGAGGCCAGGGAAGCTCACCGTTGCTTCATGTGCTAATTAATGAACTGATGCGAGAACACAACACAATAAAAGTTAGAATGCAGAAAATAAGGGGAAGCAACATCAGTACAGTAATAAGAACAAAACAAAGTAAGACTTTCTTGCATTTCTAAGATGTCCTTAGGTTGACATGCTTTAGATGTACAGGTTGTTTTAGTGCTAACAATATTTCACCAAAACGGACAGATAGTTTAGTAAAACTACCACCAAGTCTTCTTCTGCTGTTGAAGTGACTTGGAGAGATGTCTGAAAGTGTACAATCATATTGGTGTAAAACCTAAAACAATCAATGCAAACGGATAATTTTGTGATCCATAAATACATGCAGAAGACGCATGCAAGTATCATAACAGGAAAAATGAGAGAGGAGTGAGTTCTGCTTCTTATGTGTATATTATACCGAGAACAAGATCCATCACAGATCAATAACTCTCCCCTCTCAGCCAAACCTTGGGTCCATGACCACATCTAACACTTAACACTGCAAACCGATTCCATACGTAGCCTGCCGTTCCCCATATGAATGGATAAATCTTCTTCATATTACAAAATGGTTTTAAAAACATATTTGCTTTGATAAAAAAAAAAAAGTGCTTTGTAACCAGATGGCAACATGCTTAAATCCTCAAACCACTTAAGAGTAAAATAGCTTCCTGAACTAATAGCCATTCATCATTACTCACATTTATGGGTTACACGAAAACCCGCCACCGTAGCTGCTTAGGAAAAACATGGCACTGCACATTTCCATGAAACCCACCTAAATCCTTTATCCTTCGTGATTCTTCTTTAAAGGCAGAATGAAAACGTTTTCATCCGCAGTGCCGTTAAGTACAAACTTAATCCATGTCTTAAATTTCAACAGTTTTATTTCTTGCAGCAACAAACGGCAGTTTTTTTTTTATCACTTTGCGCTGACTCTTTGCTGATCTTACTAAGAAATAAAACTTTTACTGTTTCACTAGAGTCGTCAGTGAGTCCTTTACTCATACTTTTACTTTATAAAAGACTTTTTCTTATGGAAGAATGAGAACCTATCGCATGGCGAGCCAGAAAAATGCAGCAGGCGTGTAATTTATTTAATCATTTTTCAAGAATTTAAACAAATAATCTAAAAATGCTAAAATTTAATTTTACCTTCTGTTACTATTGAATGTGTTTCAGTTTCCTAGCCAGTCTTTGCAGATGGCCACTCTTAATGGTTTTGCTTCTTTTTTGTTTTGTTTTTCCGTTGCCTCTTGCTTGCCTCGTCATGCTAGTTAGAAAGGAACCAAATCCAGAACAAAAAGAGATTAAATAACGATCAGAGGAGGAAATGACGAAGCAAACCAGAAGAACTAATCAGAGGCAAACGGAGGAACGCAGGAAGAGGTGAATAAGGTAATAATAACCTTTATTTAACCAGATAAAAGCCACATTGAGATCTACAATCTATTTTTCAAGAATTACCAGGCAAGATAGCAGCACCGTCTACAAATATCAGCGTTTAGATTCATGCAGGAACATAAGTTTGTTCAGTTTTGAAACATCAAAATTTGTGCAATTAACAAAGCTCTTTTCTTCAAGGTTTTTTAGCAGTGCTTTGATTTCACCAAGTGTCACTTGCTCTGTCATTTTAGACTCTTTCTGAAAGAGGCTGAGGCATATTTAAAAGCTCTCTCCAAATCTGTTCCAACTCTGGGAACAATCAAATGGAGAAAGTCCAGGAAACAAAGTCCACACCGTGTTGGTGTCAGAGAAGGAAGGAGTCCTGGTATGCATTTACTAGCATACACAAAAAGGATCTTTTGTGACTATTTACGAACAGAGAGGGAAGGACGACCAGCAGCTGCATCCAAATGACGGTGGTGAACATGGCATCCACTAATAGCCATAAAGCAAAGAACACAAGGAGCAAACGGTGCTCTTAAATCACCATCAGGGCCTGAACACAATGAGCCTGGAGGCTGCAAACGGCCCCTGGGCCACACTTTGAGCACACCTGGTCTAGTCCATTGATTAACCTTTTTTAATGATCTGTTAGTGAGTGTTGTTAAATTGCCTTGCTGCTGAAAATGTGCTATATAAATAAAATTACCTTACCTTACCTTACCTTGCAAACTTCCAGCACATTTTAAGACCCCGTGCACAACAAAGACACATTACTGATAGTTTTCATTCAGTTTTCACTGCAAAATTAGGCATTAATGTCCTGCTTGTGTTTTGTGCCAATTTTGCATCTTGTCTTTGAACTTTTAGCAATTTTTACAAAAATTTTATTCTATTTTTTTAAACAAACATAATTAATTGGTTCACAACGAAACACATTTATAACCCCCTTTAACATACACTTACCTGAAAACACATCACTGCATATTTATCCATCCACATATTAGTTTGTTTTTCTTTGTTGAAAGTATCTTTCATTAATTGTGAGAATCCTAAAGTTTGCTTTTTCATTTCCGTGAATTACTTAACGGAAATAAATACGTTTCAAGTATATTACTTGAAAAATGTGCTTGTGTTTACATACACACACATATATGCATATATCATTGTTCTCTCATTTATTAAAAGGAAAAAAAGAGCCATTATTTAACTACATTACATTCGGTACTGTAAATATGTATGGTGAGAGAAGAAGTAAGCAGGCGGTGGATGATTAAACGCAATACCGCAGTAGCAGATCCAGTTACATGAAACCAGCAAGGAGCAGAATAATGTCCCTGCAATATTGCTCCCTGACCGTAGGAATTACTACAACGCTATGGGCTGCAGCTGGAGGAATATCTTTAATGAATGCATTACAATAAGCAAGCAATAGCTTTTTAGGTATTCAGACTGTTAGGTATTCAGACTATTCCTAAAGGTGATAGAACTGCAGCAACTACGAGAGAGGAAGCTAAACCCTCTTGGTGCACGGAGATCACAGACTCTCTGCATAATCCATAGCAACAGATCTCCAGAGTCACACAAAAACAGTTTATATGATGCTTCATGCAACTGGTTTCCATTGCTGAGCAGCTGCATCCAAGCCTTACATCAAAATGAGCAATGCAAAGTGTCGCCACTGGATCATAGAGCAGTGCAGCCGTGTTCTTAGGAGTGACAAATCACGTCTCTTTGTCTGACAATCCGCCTGGTTTCGGCAGGATCCAGGGGAGCAGCGTTTGCTTGACTGTACTGAGTCAACTACAAACTTTGATGCAGAGCAGATCGTCATGGTGATCTGTGTTTTTCCAAGAGCTACAGTGAAAGGAGCTTTTGACGACTTAGCACGCCAAAGCATCTTGGATGAACTGATGTCACCAACTTTGGGAGGGAAGCGAGATGCTTAAAGACGTGGATAAGATCATCTGTCCTAAATGAACATGAATAGTCGTTACTTCAACCTGAAAGAACACGTTTGGGATGAATTAGAGAGGAGACCATGAGCCAGCTCAACGTCAAAATAGTTTCTGGAAGGATGGTCAAAAATTCCCGTAAAGCCATTCCTAAACCCTGAACAAATAATACCCAAAAGACTTGGAATCGTTAAACCTGTAAAGAATTAAGAATAGATTACCGATGAGATGTCGCACAAGGTAAGACATGTATGAAGGTGACCAGATAAAATCATGCATAAAACATTTAGAAATTATCATTTTTAAGATTTTGGAAGCTTGTGAAAAAAAAAAAAATTGCAACTTCTTCTCTGTTTGTTGAGTTAATACCCTTCCTGTCCCAGTATTTAATGGAACTAATCCTAACGTTAATAAGAGCTTGATCAGCTCTTTTCCAGGATGATTTCCTGCTGGTTTCATTTGTTTTGCCATGTAATTCACCTCCGACTCCAACAGCACCTGTTAGGATCACCTGTGGCCTTCATACGTTTCTATACAGGCCAGAAGAAGAGCTTTGAAACCTTGAACAGTGTGGCAGAGGAGAGAAGTACGCAGAGGATGCAGTGATAAACGACCCTTGTCAACAGACCATCCATCTTGCCTCGTTTGTGTTGACATGTTAAAACACGGACCGCAGAACGGACATAAATACTGTGGCCAGTTTATGACCTGTGACTGTGACTTTTGACCCATCCTATATCCACACGGAGGCAGTGGAACAAAACTAAAGGTTGCAAATTCATCAGGACGTTGTTCACATTTTCGGCAGGTTTAAAGCGTAATCCTGAAAAGAATTGGTAGTTCTTCCAAAAAAAAAAAAGAAGAAAGTGATTACTTCATTTTGAGTGGATGTCTGATGGGTGGTTTAGCCTTTTTGTTTGCGGCAGGCCACATGGCACACTGAATCCTAATGAGAAATGGCAACTCGTCTCACTGCAAGCTCTAATCCGGATTACAACAGTAAATTTCTCCTTCCAAAGTGGTGTGAAATTGTTTGATTTTTCACAATTCTCCAACCACTCGATAAAAAGGCTCCGACACGCCAAGGCATTAGAGGCACCTAGCCGAAACAAAGTCTAACTAATATACAGGCTGGGTACTCATCCACCAATCAAATGGGTTTCAGGGCCTTTGCACAAAGAATCTCGCAAAGCTCAGGACTAACATTAGTAAAGTTTTGAAATGAGAATTTGTCAAAAATCACACATGGTTTGCATGCACAGCGTCTGAGAAGCGTATGTGGAGACATACGAGACACACTTAGGAATCGCTGTCCCATCAGGTGGCGTTTCCATACGTGAGAGGAGACCTTATGGGTCTCGCTGAAGGAAGGGAAAAAATTAGGACAGGTGGAGCACTAGTTCAAACTCTGCAACACCGATAAAATCTAAATATCCTTTTGCAATTATTAAAATAAAAAATAAAAAATCGAGCTGTAAACAAGCCCGTTTTGATACACTGTAAAGAGATGTTTCAATCTTATTTTGTCTTAAGTGTGAGCTGAAACAAAACAGGTTGCAAACTGCTTGCTTTTGTCAGAATGAGTTTAGGACAATCCATTGGGTGCAAACATAAAGCAGGTAGTGAAGAAAATACACAGGTTTGTGAATTCGCCCCTCGATGCGGGTAGAGTGAAATAAACGCAAGGTTGCGCCATTGGAGATGTGTTTAATTCATAGCATTTGGCCTGCAAATTCTTAAGTTAATAAATCAAATACGGTCCAGAGCAGCTCAGATTGGACACTTGACACACTGTGGTGGAAATAAAACTGTTTCCAGGCCCAGGTAACAATTAGCTTGCTTTACTTGTTTCACGGTGAGTGGCAGAAACTTAAATAAAAGAAAAAGCTGTCATGATTACTAGACATATGGCTAACCAAAGTCTGGCCTTTCACTGTCTGGGTAGAGAGTTGTGCCTAAGAAGATGCCATTTGGATCAGCATAAATGATTAAACACTCAAATTGTAAATTAATTATTTTGTGATGTAAATAGAAATAAATAAGGAAAGAAAATTAACAAATCTTAGTGAGGTTTAGCGGTCTGAATAAACAGCCATAAAGCCATGGCAACAACGAGCGTCCTTCCATCTTGACAACGATCTGTCGCTAGGCGTATATTAGGATGCTGTTGCACATCTGAATTAAAACCTAAAGCAGGAATGGAAGTGGTCAAGATTACAACCACCTAGTGGCCAGTGCCGCTGCTGGTTACCAGTGGACTGAATACAGGCTGACGGAGAAACTCTGCTACCCAACAGATTTATAAGACTGTTATTAAACGGGTGAAAGGACGACGCGGCTTGATCGATGTTCTCCAGAGAAGAAAAGCATAATTTTGTTTCGTCAGTCTCAAGGAGATATTTGCTAAAGTGTCTAATTATACACTCGCCGCATAAATCTGTCAAATTCTGATCAAATCAAGAACGACACCTCCGTGAAACATTTCTGTAGTGCTCACCCTACAGGAATAAGCCTAGAGAAAGAAAATCTCCGCTCTCATCAGTCCACAGGTGGCCAATCTGATAGGAGAAAAACACGGCAGGAGTAAAGGTTCCCAGGAGCTGCAGTGGAAGTGCTTTCCCCTGTAATGCGGGACCCGTCCAGGTCCGGTCCGACTGTGACGTCCATGGACCGCAGAGTTTGAGCCTGAAAATGAACTATTTATAGGCCAGGTTCAGGGCTGGTAAGATGGTTTAAAAACTGGTTACCCCAAGGACTCTCTCTTTTTTTTCCCTTTATTTATTTATTTTTTATTTTTTTGCCTTTGCCTCTTTTTTTTTTATTTTATTTTCCAGCACAGTGCTTTGTTCTAAAAAGTGTTCTTAAAACCTCAATGGTTTTTCTGAGAAACTGAGAGCTGTTTATCAAAACCTTTTATTTCACTCTCTTTTTGAAATATGAAAGAAGAAAAACTCAAGAGGGTGATCAGCTCTTTCTCCTCATTACATTGCCTTCGCGAAAGAAAAATATTCAAATTTGCTAAAGTCACACAGGCTTTGAAAGATTCAAGCACGAAGTCAGAATTAATTTTTATAAGTTAAAGGCACATTTCATCTTTTAAGAAGAATTTATGTATTGCTTTCTCTTTCAGTGCCAAAGGCCAAATTGTTATTTGTTTTCTATGTTCACCAAATCAAACCAAGCAGGTCCAATATTTAGACTTCTGTAAATGTATGCTTTAATCATGTTTTTGATTTAGGAAGGCTCGTGACACAATTGATGAAAAGTGTAATTGTTTAGGAGAGACTGTGCACATTTCTCTTTAACACATTTAACACTATGGCTGTTTATACTGTAGGACATCTTATTGCTTGTACGTAATCAACATGCCAAAATATGCTTTATAAAACACTAAAGAAAAAACCAAATGCTTCAAAACAACAAAAAATATGTAATGGCAACACTCTATTAGAATTACTCTGTAAAATTATTCAAAAATGGTTGGTAATTCCTTCCTAAACATCAAACCTTCCATCCTTTTCATACTTGAAAAGGTTCTAGTACTTTTTTCTTTTTTTTTTTTTTGCCCTTTAAAGTATGACTTCAGGTAAGAGGATGCCCTGAAGGAACCCGGCATTCCAGCAGAGAAAACAAAGCAGCACACATTGTGTGTACTGAGATTATTTTAAGAGTTTCTCTTTTTCCCTAGAGTAAACTTACAGCAAGTAACCATGGCGGCGTTTCTGCTGAAAGTGTTCGGCTTTTTCTCTGCATCACAGAGAGTCGTTAAGGAGGTCAAGATGAGCCGTAATGTATGTGTGAGCATCTGTTCAAAAGTTTCGTCCTGCTTTCTTGTACAAAAGAATTTCTAAGAGCAAATATTGAAAATCATTATTATGTCACTCCTTCTGCACAGTTTTACCAAGAACGTTGCCGGCGCTCAATTAGATTTGACAAACAATAAAACTTCTAAGTTATAAAGGTCTATTTATACCTGCACACTTGTTTACTGCAGTTGCTAAGAGACTTTGCCGGTGAGCTCCTACTTGGTAATCTTCATAATCACTAAGCAACCGCTGAGTTCAACCTACAGATGCAAAGTTTTTATAGGAAGTCTGAAATCTTTGCTCCACAATGTGTGCACTAGCTAATACTGCTGTAACACTCTGATTAGGCCCATTTCTTCTGCAGGACTGATCTGATTGTGGTGGCTCTTTAGACACGTTTAACACACAGCGAGCACTGCCACATCTTCATTTTTAACCCAGATACTGACTGAGTCAGCTGGCTTTAATAATTGCTGCAGTGTGAGAAAGGTGCAGAAAATGGAGCTTTTCACCTTGCAGAAAATCAATGTAGAGAGCAAAAGAAGCAATATAATTCAAGTCACAGTGCTTCCAGGTAAAAAACTATGGTAAACAGTAATGACTTTGGTTCATTTGTCAAAGCCTGAGTGAAGGTTGTAGCGAAGAGATCCTACACAATGCTGGGTGGGCACACAGGTGTCGCAGCACAGACCAGCTGTTCGTGGCTGTCAGGACAATGTTTGTCCTTTTCTGACATGTCACCGTGTCTCCAAACACCTGTTTTCCTGTCATGGCTGCATATTGTTCTGAAGTCAGCTTTGATCTCATTATGAAACATTAGGCATCGTTTTCAGCTGCACAAAAGTGCAAAGAGATAAAAGAAAAAGAAAAATATGTCCATTGACAGCGTCAAACTTCCAAGTCCCTCGTTTTCAGTTCTTTACCGATGAAGCGCGGACTTCACACCGGACTCCTGCCGTGCATAATGCTTAAATTCAGTGATTTTGATTATACAAATGTGTCATTGCCATAAAAAAAACCCCCTAACAAACAGAAAAGTCAAGTAGACAAATTGATTTTCTCTCGTCGTTGTTAGCGTGTATTTTACTTCTCATGTGCCTCTTTTACAGGACTGCACATCTTTGTCAAATTCAAATGAGGAAAATCACAGTTTGTGCCTCTTGAGAACAGAAACAACTAAGTTCAATTAATCAGTTATCTTAAAAATATTTTTGAAATAAACCTGTTTTAATGGTTTTTTTAAAAAAAATAATAATTTGCTCCATTTCAAATATGCAGTAAATATTTAATTGAAGGAAGTATGATCCAGAATCATGTGGACTTTTTAAAAAGTTTTGATACCGTATAAGTGAACACAGGGTTTTACATTTAAATTGTTCTCAGAATTGATTGGTTAGAGTCAAGTAGTGACACATAATTAAAGCAGTTAATCACGATTGTAACTACTTTTTTTTGTTTTTACAAATACTGCATGTGCTATGCACTGCAGAGTACAACTCATTGTACACATATTTATTTCCGTGCCTCAAAGCAAAAGTCGGTGGCTGTAACTGAATTCTGTGGCCATGTTAAAGAAGGATCCTGCCCTCAAAAGTGTCTGCCTCTTTAAATATATATATGTTAGATCATTCAAGGAAACGGAGATCATGCAGAGGGAGACGGGAACGTCACCGTTTTTGCCCAGCTGCCGTCGGCTGTGCCATTAAAGTCGCAATAAAACCTGTTGCTATGTAATTTCCACTTTAGTTAATTCAGCGCCTCTCGGCAAACCATTTCAGGGCTTTTGCTGCAAAGTGTGCTGAATTATCTACCGGTGTCAGCAGATGATTGCTGCATCCTTGGGTTACACAAGCTGATCAGTGACTACATTTGGACTCTTTGCTTCTGCTGTCCTGATAATGAGAAGTGACGGAAACATGCAACCGTGAGTGACCCGATCAGGTGTGGAAGGGAAAGCAGGTGGGATCATAATGACTAATCACAGGTGAAGTAAATTATGCTAATCATCTCTTAACAACAGCGCAGGAGAAATTGCTCGGGAGGAATAACACATTTGGTTACAATTATTGGGAGAAGCAAATGCAACGCAAGTCGTAAGAGTCGCAGACAAAAGCTTCTTCAGTAGGAAAGATTAAGAAAATGGCAGCAAACAGTTAAAAGTAAGGCTTACGAGGAAAATGCAGTGACCTGATCGGGTCACTCATGGTTGAACGCTGGCTCCTGTGGCGGAGTCGAGCCAGGCCCAAAAAGGTAACAGGAACGTCCCTCCATATGGGCCTTCCAGCTGCTGCGGTCATAGCCAGCATGTCATGTCCCCAATAATTACTGACGCCAAAGAATAACTCTGAGGTGGTGAAATATGGGAAATGGAAATGGGGTTGAGATGTGGTTATGAAATGAGGGTGAGGTGGTTGGCTTGGTTAGAAATGTCCTGTTTCTTTGTTCCAGGAGGAGTTTCATGAGCTGGTCAAGCATTGGAGGACAGACAGACTTGTGGGTGAGTAATGGTGGGTTGTTGTGGGGAGATCCTGACTGAATAACACAAAACACAAAGTTGGAATTAGTCAACTGAGATAATAAAAGCACAGAAATCATTGAGGAAATGTAAAAGCAAAGAGTTGGTAGACCTGATTACCGCCTGTGAGAGTAAAAGCATCTGGGATTTCCCCCAGGGAATCCACGTCTCCTGATCGGATTTGATGAGCTCCTGTTGAAAGAACGCACCTGCCGGTCACACCCTGCAATCAGAAGGTAAAAAGACAGACGAACATCAACGTGCACGGCCCTGTGGCTATGACGACATGCAAATAAAGGGACTGCGACGGCTGCAGTTTCTAGCAGCTGGTTATTAGGAAAATCCAGAGTGTGTCTCTCACAAAACGTGTTTTTATGTCAAATACATCAATATTTCAATATCCTGTGCCTGTCTACATGAATGATTTCACAGTCTCAGGATCTTTCAGTCCATTATGTTTTTGCTTTTCTTCACTTCTCGGCTTTACTGTTCACTTTAATTATTGTTATTGCTTTTTCCGGGCTCTCCGTACATCTGTTTCAAATTAAATTAAAGCTTTAAAACTGAATTCATTTGCTGAAATATGTGCGGGGCATGTAGCAGAAACCATACGAGCACACGGGATGTTTGGTATTGCAAGCGATTGCAGAATACTAAAGGAGGTTTTACAAAAGCAAATTGGGAAATGAAGATGAGACGGAAAACAGAAATTTGATGTAAGTGGGTTGTGCACGCCAGCAAATATTTCCTTTAGAAATGTTATGGTTTTTGTCTTTTGGAAGCTGCTCTGACTTGCTTTTGAAGCAAACAAGTGCTTCTAAAAGTTGCACATGAATAAAAAATGGAGGCTGGAGGACTGTTGTTGGGAGCTTGTAAGGAGAACGTAAGCATGTGCATCCCTGAAGACTTAGGAAGACATTGGCCTGAATATTAACTCGATAACATCCTATACAGCTTTTTAATTATTGATTTGTCAAGGGGGTTTGCAGGCAAGTAATCAAGTGTTGCATTAATAGATGGAATGTAAATATGCAAAAAGAGATAAAAACACTCTTAAAGGAGGGTTACACAGCATCAAGGTGTTACAGACTTAAAGGGGTAATGCATGCATTTTCCAAACACATTGTCCCATTTTGTGGCATTTTCAGGTCACTATATTATCTCCAGTTGTTATAAAAGTGTTGCATATATTCAACATGACTAAAGAAATCTGACTTTGTAAACTGACACCTTGAAATTGTCCTGTCTCTTTAAGAAGCCCCTACTCTGACACAGCCTCACAATAATGCGTTTCATTAAGCCGTTAACATTATTTCTAGTAGTTATTGTGATGAGCTTAGCAGACTTGCAGTTCCACCAGGCGTTTGCTAATTGCTGCTGCCACTAGTCTGGAGGAGCTGAGTGAGGAAGGCTTGGGAGAGGGATACTCTGAGACTGCAGCGCCTCGGAGGAGCTTTGAGAAAGCAAACGCTTAGGCACACCCCCCAAATGGTTAGAGTGGGAGAGTCAAGAATTTCTCAAACATGCATGAAGGAATTAAAGCAACACTCCAAGAATGTGTTGGATGAAGGAATAACGTTACAGCATGATGTAAAGCTCAAAGTCTATTTTACATAATACTGCTGTCCCCCCCACCTCCCCTTTAGGAAGCTGAGACCTTAACGTGAAACCTTCACATAATCCAGAGGGGAAGGCTGCGGGTTTCGGAGAAGCAGAGGCAACAATAGCAAAACCCGGAGTGTGTTTTTTTTTTTTTGTTGTTTTTTTTTTTAGCCATGAGCATAATTTTTTCTCAGGAAAGAATTACAGCCTGGCTGGTAGCAGAGAGGAAGGTGCTATGATTAAGCAGTTGGATTTCAAAGTATAGCAGAGAACAGTAGCAATTAGAAATGCATCAAATGGGATTCGAGGCTTATTGGCTTTTGAGACATGAGTATAGCCGGTTTTTTTCCTTTCTCTGACCTGCCTCTTATTACTGTTGCTTCTGTCACACCGATGTGGTAGACTATTACTAAAGCTCAATTTCATTTGTATAATTGGAGGTTGACTCTTGCGCACCGACCACCGCGGTGTAAGGGCAGCTAATTGTTGACTTCTTTTTACTTTTCTCTGCGCTGGCTTAATTTCACCAGACTCTCTTGAAAACTCTGCCTCCGCGACTCCTGCACTACAACAGTCGTACAAACGATCCCAGAGATGCACACACAGACGAGCTCGCTTATTTGCAATTTTTATACATTTTGAGAGAATGTTTTGTATCATGAACAATCAGCCTACACAAATTAGTCTGCCATGCTTGACGGAGTACGGCTTGATGCATGCATTATTATATTAAACAGCTGTGAGTGTATTTTTCTTGCTGATTTTTTTTTTTTGTTCCCCTCTTAAACAGCAATTTGCTGTTGCATTTTTATTTTCTAATTGAAATGAAATCCTAACAGCATGACAAGTGATAGCGCTGCCACATCAGTTCATGGTCTGTAGGAGGAGTGTGGCGGGGAAAAACATGACTCTGTGTAAAACTGATTAATCTGGTGCTGTGTACCATTTAAACTTTGTGAAATGTGCAAACTGGGGAAAGCCTTATAACGCTCTGTGGTCCCATTCCATCTGCTGGAGAGCTCAGAGGAGCAAGCACTTGGGCTCTCTCCGCTCTCTTGTGATTCTGAGTGGCCTCACAGCGCTGTGTTCGTGTTCAACCTGACCTCAGCACGGCCGTATCAGAGTGGATGGCATTTTACAGCATGAGGCCACTCACAAGTCTAATGGCCAGGCACACAGAAACACGGACAGGGAGCTGTGGAAGAGGGGGAACAGAGGCCGGTGGTAGTATGCTGACATGATCTAGATTATTATTTTTATGCCATTTACACAAAACTGCTCGACTTTGATGAGCAATGAAGCTAATCTACAGCAAATGATACAGTGATAAGAAATGGTTGTATTACAGACGCCCAGAAAACTTTTTTTTTTTACATGCATTCATGACCACAAGTAACAGTGTGAGCGAGACTTTTCAGAAGGTCATGGTGTGGCTTCAGACTGAGCTGAAATAATCTTATGTTTGTAATAATGAGACTGTTACGATTAGCTGTTTATGATGTCAAGTGAAAGCTCTGGTTTGGGTTCAGGGTTCAGTAGGTTTTTTTATTTTTTTAAATCTCTGCATGACATTTTTCTTAGACATTTTTAAGTAATATGGCCTGGGGGGGGATCTAGTGAAACTCAACCAAAAAACATGTTATCACAGCTAATTTATGATATAAAAAATGAAGGAATTGTTTTCTCATAGAAAAAACATTGTTGTTGGTTTTGATAAACTGGTTTTGTTTTAGTGTCATTCACTATTTGCTTTTTGTATTTGTGGTTTTCTTTGTTTAATATAAACATGTGTCTAAGTGTGCTAAGGAAGTAAATACTCTTTCACAGTTCTGTTATGACATTAAAATAAGTTTTTCATTTTATTTATTTAAAATTTAGTCAGAACAATACACACAAGGGAAAGTATCGTGAGCACAACGGGGAGGAGTGTGAATATACCAGGTATTTGATTCCTGAATGCAGCACAGGTGAGAAAGGAGATCATTCAACCTACTGCTGAAGATCAATTGTGTCACTTTGATTTCATAAAATGCCAAATACCTAACCCTGACCTAAGCCGCATGTATCTGGTGCTACAATCTAAGAATAAAGGAAGCAAAAAGAAAAATTACATGTTTACCAAGCGGAATGCAAACCACACCAACAAAAAAACCCAAAAACATCACAGAGCAAACAAGTTTGACATTCCACTCCACAGTTTCAGCTGCAGCAGACTTTTAAATGTGGGAAATAAAAATAAAACGTCTGAATTTCTGGCACTGGTGTGAGTGGATTTTCAACCTCAAATTCAGTAAGTCTGAAGCATCAGACAGTACCCTCCACAATTAAATATGTAAAAAGCATTTTTAAAAAAGTATCTTTTGCAGCATCACGATTGTTTTTTCTTTCTGAATATTCTTGAAAAATTCCTATTTTGAGTATGGATCTGGTTCTGGTTTGGAACTCGGTACCACGGTACAGATGTTGTGACGAGACTCCCCAAGATGAAAACTAATTTATTTTAATGGTGTTAAATAACACAGTTTCATCGAGTTTAATGGTTCAGAGGTTTTGGGATACATTTTAGAGGCATGCATATGGAGCTTATGCTGTTTCCTCTAGGCCGTTTACATGTACCATTATGTGCATTGTGTGTATGGCGCCATCTGTGGCCTGGACATTCGCCCATGACTTTTTTTTTTTTTTTTTCCTGCCGGTGGCTCCCTTGGAGGATTTATGTTAGGAGACATGTTGAGAATCATTGCTGACCATCTTCTTTGGCTTCACAGGCAGTTAATACGGCCCTTTCTGTTTGCATTACCTGCGTTATCTCCTTAGGTTGCACTGAAAGCAGGACTGAAGGTGAATGCCTTTTTGGTTCTTCCGTCTTCTATCTCCCAGTTTGCTTTTCTTTCTCCTACCTACATCAGAGCTCGCAGCTACACTGCAGTATCTCAGTTTTGTTCTCCTTGGTCATCGGCGAGCTTGATCGTCACTTTATGAAACTTCTGCAAGCGCTGAAAAGGAGTTTAAAGCAGCAAAGGCGTGGCTGAAGCAAAACACTCAAACTCACTTGAATGCTAGGTCCGTTCATTAACACTGGAACGTCTTAAAAATCTCATTTTACTCATACAAAGGAGAAGTGTTTGATGATAAGCAAAGGGGAAAGCACATATATCATACTGCAGTGCTGAAAAGAGAGAGGCCCCCGACTTCATCGGCGCGCTGCTTCAGTATGGTAATGGCCATCTGTTGGTAGTGCAGCAGTGCGGGAAACTACTTCTGATAGTCAGACAAGATATTTTGTGCGTGACAAGATGTGCATACAAGATTACAAGTCTGACCTCTTTCTGGTCACAGTAAAGTGTGTGTTATCATGCCTCTGCGTGTCTATAGGTATGTTTGTAATGCTCTGTGGGGAATAGCAAGGAGGAAAGGGACTAATTAAGCAGGAGGACAAAAAAAGGGTTGTCGTTTCATACTCTTGGCATCCTAAATCATCTACAAGTTCTAAACGAGGCACGTTGTTGCAAAGAAAATTAAACGCAGCACAGATTAGGGGTTTGAGACAATAATACCGTAAAATGAGATTTTAAAGCAAACAATTTTTTTTTTTTTTTTTTTTTTTTACAAATCTACTGAAGATTTTACAAGTCGCATGCAGAGCACTTCATGCCATGACTGACTAGTCGAAATATTGTGGTTTTCAGACCATATGGTATTCAGTAATATTGCTGAATGTTACATCAACAGTGTTACTTGCTTCTGGTCACAATCTGCTGCTTTTGGAAATAAAGCACCTTCGCTATTATTTCTTAATGACTAGATCATCTTACCGCATCTCTACCTTCTAAGAACATCTAAGTTGCGTTCGGTGTTGGAGCGCTCGTACAGTCATGTGCATAGGCTGTAGTTTCAAAGCGAAGGTTGTGGGTTTGATTTCCAGTTTCAGGACCATTTGCTGCATGTCTTCCCTTTCTCCCGAGAGAAGAAATGGAAATACTCTTCAAAAATAAACAAATGTACTGCAGGCTTTGAGCCTGACTACACGGTACACAGAGAAGCAGCTAACATGATCACAAAGAGCTTCTTTAAAACCAGTTCTTTGCATGTTGCGACCAGACATATTGTGATAACGAGAAATAAATGGTACAGTTTTTTTGTGTCTTCAAAAATGTTTTTGTTCCTATAGCCTGTTGTGTGGGTTACTACAGCGAAACGTTGTAAGTATTCTTATAAATTAAAGTTAAAGTAACATTGGTGATCTACAGGAAAAGTGAAACGTGTAATAGACAAATATATCCAAATTTATCACATTTCCATAGATTGTGAGGTGGAGGTTTTAAAAACAAGTTGCCGTTTAAAAAACAGTTTTCATCAGACTGTTCCTGCTGTTTAAAGTCCTTTTGATTGGATCACAGAAAAAGATTTGGAAAACCCTAATCATAGAGAAGCACAGCATCTCACCTACACTGTTACTTTTCCCTCACTGAAAACAAAGACAAAATTGCCTGCTTGGTGCTTTGAAACTGTGGTATTTTTACTGAAGCTTACATAGGAAAACTACTACTGGCTCAGGTCATGTTCAGGCAAAAAAAAAATAAATAAAAAAAAAAGATATATATATATATATATATATATATATATATATACTATTTTGATGGATGTTTAGTCAACTTCAAAGCAAGCTTTCCTTAAAAAAAAACCCAAATCTAAAACAGTTGTAACTCACATAGAAATAACTTGCATATGTGATGAAAGATACTGAAATGCCTGATCGGTGCTTGTAACTGAGAATGTGAATGTGGTTCATTAGTCATTTCATCTGAATGTAAAAGATGTTAAGATCAGGAGTCTAAATTAGCCTTTAAACAAAAAGTAAAAAAAAAAAAAAAAAAGATTAAAAGGGGGAGAAAAAGCAAACAAAAAAACAGAACTGGAAGTATATTGTGCCAAAATGAAAAGATCAGTTACATCAAACCAACTGAAACAAATCAAGTCAAATTTGAACAGTGTTTGTGACAGGAAATGCATGTTTAAGAGATTACCTCTGTGGTTACTTTTAAAGGTCACACTCAGATTAGCCAAGAGAGAATTTGTAATTCAGGTGAATTACAAAGATGCAAGCGAATGGAAATAAGTCATCTAGATTTTGTGAGTGCGATCCAATCGTGTTTCTACAAACTCCAACAGCTACAGAAACACTGAACAGATTCTGGATGTGTGTTTAAATTAAATCTGCAGCCGCTCTTCTTCACATTAACCTCAAATCCCAGCTGTAAAAACTGCTGCGTAATTAACTAGTGTCGGTTTACGCATTTATGCTCCTGCTCCGTCGCGTTCCTTCATAGCGTCACCAGTGTGCAGCTAACAATGGATTTCAAACGGTTTCATCAGGTGCAGCCACGTGGTGTCAATCTATGCACAATGCTGCATACATGCAGCGTGCGCAGCCTGCATGCACGTTCTGTGTGTCTAAGTGTTAAATTGATAGACGGGAGAGGATAATCTGCTGCCACTTCACGTCATCCGACTCAAAACACTCGAGGTCAGTTGGAAGCTGCTCGCATCTCTATCTGCAGCCGTGAGAAGGAAAGGATGGCTGCTCCCTTTGTTCTGATCCATCACTTCAGCTTTTGTGCTGTGAACTCAACATAGACAAATCCCCATTATTACCCCCTTTGATATAGCTTAGCGCTTGACAGAATGTCACAAAGGTTTCACCTCACAGCGAGATGTTATATGCGCAGAACATTAGCTGAAATGACAAGGGCAAAGACTGAAGTAATTCAAAATCACCAGAAAACCTTATACACTTTGATGGGATATCTCAGGTTTGCAAACCTGGTTTAAAAAGATAATTGCTGCTTTGAGATTTATTAAGTGTTTTGAGTAGATTTTGTACTGTTTAAGACGGACCAAGTATCAGTTGGGGTTACATACAGTACATTATTTAATTTGATTAATGATAGGATGAGCTTTTCCATTTCCCTAAATCAGAAACATACTAGCATTTCTACGAGATATGGATGACTTTTATCCTGCGCGACTAACAAGCTTCTCATAACAGTTTGTAGGAATTTTAGGGAATTGCTCCTGATAAAACTCGTCTGACCGAGTTAAATTTTAAGGCCATTTTGGCTTCCCAAAGATCTGTCTTGAATTGTTATGTGACGACCATTGTAAAACATTTACTTTATTCTCTTCAAGCGTCATCATAACTCATTTGGTGGTATACTTTGAACCTTGGTGTCAAGGTGTGTGGATGAAACGGGACCAAAAAGCAAGTGAAAATTTACCGACAGGTAAATGACAAAATCAAGTTTTAATTAAAGAAATAATCGTAAGGAATACACGGGTAGCAAAGGAATGACAGAGACGGGTGACATGATGGAAATGGAAGGAATCGGCAAGAAGTAAAATACTGGGAGTTTGATTACTGAAACGATGCTCCGGGACTAATTATGAACAGGGTGCAGCTGAGGCACGTTAACGAAGAGGAAGGGAGATGGCACAGGGGAATCGAAAATGAATAAAGAATAAACACTAAAACACAAAGAATGAACTAAACTAGCTAAAAACAAACTGATCAGAAGATGGATTAAAAACAGAGGATGACCTTATCAAATCAATGAAAGAGAAAACAAACCATAACTGAGCTCAAACACAGACAACAAAAAAAAAGCTTAAATGTCAAAATAACCCAACATCCTAAAACTGTGTCCATTTGCAAGACCCGTTTGTCCTAAATCTTTAGGTTTGGATAGTGTCACAGTCTCAAGTAGTTAAACAACCCACAGCATGATGCTTCCCCCTCCGACTTAAGAGTCGAGATGGTGTTCTCTGGATGGGAAGCTTCTTTCTATTAAATCTAACAATATTCGGTTTTGAAAAGCCATTTCATTTCTTTCTTTCTCATTCTTTGGTACTAAGGAAACAAAAAAATAATTTCATAAAGAAAATGTGTATGACTCTATTTTACAAATATTTGGTTTCAAGTGCATTTAGTCAAGAGACAATAAAAATGTGTGCCATTTTATAAGAGGTGGCTTTATTTTAAATCAGAACCTTGCAGTGATGGATTTTATTCAACAGACTCAAGGTCCACATAGAGATAAAAGAAAAAGACAAAGACATAACAACAAATGAAAACTTTTGAAGGACTTGCATACCAGTCTTTCCACAAAGACGACTGGTTGCGTAGAACTAAGTATTATTTTACAGCGTGTATAAATTATGCTATAATCTCAGTTCTGTGCCATGCAAATACTTCAGTCAAACATTAGTTTAATAGAGCTCTAATGAACCAGAGCCGTTTATTGACACTGAACTATGAAAGAGTTTCATTTCACTTTTGACTTTTAAGCTTTCCTCTGAGTGGCACAGACTTAATAAATAATCATCTTTACCAGCACTTTCTTTTCTAACTTTGCAAATTAGATCAGGCTGCAGATTTTTTAATAAATCATGTGTTTACTCTAGATTAGTCTTAATGGTAGCTCTGTGTGACTTTTTACTGCAGAGCTTGCCAGTGGGTAATGTAAACTGATGTCAATTTGCTCCTGAACTCAGGAATCATTGTGTTATAATTATGACATCTGGTGCAAAATGAATTACTGCAAACCATTGTTGTTTTTTAATTTAAATAATTACCCCATCCTCTGCCTTATTCAGAGGGAAAAAACAGAGAAACTGAGGATGGGGAGCTAAGAATAGTTGATGTCCTCTTAGGGCATTTTCACACCTGTAGTTTGTTTACTTTGAGTTTCTTTCTGGTGGTTCGGTTTCTTTTCACACAGAGAAAACTTTAGGCAAACCAAAATTTGTCAATACAGTCTGTTGTATCGGTCAGATGTATCCGAGGCAGGAGCACAAAGTGAAAATCCAGGAAGTAGACATTTTGTTCTGAACTACATAAAAACATAAAGAGTTAAATTGTTTGTTTGCTTCTTGCTACTATTTCAAACCGAGTGATCTGAGTCAACACGTACGACTTTTGTCTTCAAAGAACTTTATGACTTACGAAAAAGATGCATCACTACGGATTTTATCGCTTTACCAACTGGAATGTATCCCACAATGCAACACAAACCTTATTGAAGCCAGCAGCATTACTTTGTAGCTGTGTCAGATTGAGGTCAGATCACGTTCAAACCATAAATGAATCACTTTTAGACCGCACGCTGGTATGAAAGCCAAGATCACGTTCACACAAACTAAACATACAGGGAGCGATGAACCAGAGCTGGTTTTAAATAAACTCCTCAGGTGTGAAAATGCCTTCATTAGGATAAAAAGGGCAGTAGATTAATTATCACTCAGAGTGACATACTCAAACACAAAAACATCAACACTAAATATTAATGATTAGGTCACATACGATAACTTATCCACTTGTTTCAAAGTTTAGTTGTTCCTCACGTTTATTCAGGCACTCAATGACAATAAACGACTTCCAGTTTACGGAAATTTTAATCAGGTTTTATCCTTTTTCTTCGTTTAGTCAGCTCCTGGTTTCTACTGTTAATCTGTCTTTACTTTATGAGTGTGGCCATGTACAGTAGCTATGCGGCGATTGAGACGTTGCCTACTTTCATTCCGCAGTGGTTCAGTGTTTTACTTTCTTTTTCTTTTCTGTGGGCTTTTCCTTGTGTGTCATCAATCAAATCTCTGAGGAAGTCTCACTTTTGAGACTTCCTCAGAGATTTTGACTCTACAAATTGCCCACTTATGTTTGTTGGAATCATTACATAAAATTTTATTTTGCCTGAGGATGATTATTGTTATCCTTTTGACCGTCTTGATACCAGAACTAAATATCCCTCACCTGTTTTCACTTGTGTATTTATGTGAAAAATGAATGCCTTTT
>NW_015113009.1:0-25825 GCF_001443285.1 Poecilia latipinna
TTAGAAAGATGGACAGACATTACGATGGGAGATATGATCCTTGCTCGTTATGATCAACAAAAATAATGGTTTCAAGATTTTAGGTTTAAGTGATTTAAGGATTGAAAGAAGGGATTTGGTTGCTACATTAATATTGTCTTATGCACTTCCTTTTTGGAATTTACCAGGCTTAATTTGTTGAACATCTGTTAATGTTAGTTCGATGGGATTTTACCTGGTTTCAGAATGCAAAGAAGTTAGAAGTTAATGTTTGTGCCTTTAGAATGCCACATTGCAATCCTACCTGAGCTCCTATTAAGATCTATTTTGCCATAAATTTGTAAAATACTCTTAAAACCTGCTACAGTTAGACATTTGCATAGGGTTCTGAGTGACTCTATAAAAGATATTGAAAAAAGCTCTTGGTGAAACATTGATAAGTTCTTGTGTTATTGCTTACAGCTTTCATATTTATTTCTTTTGACTTCCGCATATTTGGCAACACCCTGCAAGTGGCAGACTGAGGAGGAGTAAATCTGGGAACTTTGTCAGAGTCAGCAGAGGTAATTTATGTAACCTTCTAGTCATAATGCACAGCAACTATGAGATAAAGTTTCGCTTAACAGAAACACGCCTTAAATAGTTTCTCTTCTTGATCAGTTCTGGTGTGGAGAGCACTGACAAGATGGATCCAAATTGTAAAATCACTTGTCTAGGTTTGCCTTATTAGAAGAGTCGCACACAGCCTGAACATTTTATGGTGTGACTGACACTTTTTTATTTTCTTGTCTATTCACAGAGACAAGAACCGTTCAGTTCACTTTAGTTCAGTTAAGATCCTTTATTGTCTTCCAAGGGGGAAATTTGTTTTGCAGCCAGAAATTTCAAACATACAAAACAACATAGAATACAATGTTATAAAACAGACAAAACATACAAGCACCTGTCAGTTTTTCTTTAAAAACAAACCAAATTTAATGAATTAATTAAATGCAGGTTTGGGTGACCCCCAGTTTTACTTTGGAGTAAAGGTTGGTGGACATTTGTGATGCAAGGAAATTAAAAGGAAAGCAATAAAAAGCAAGATTATTAAAAGATAAATACTTTGTGTCATTCATAACATTTTAATTCGGCAGAAACTATGTAAACCTCATGGGTGCTGGCTCCCAGTGAGGTATCATCAGTGCTTTTCTATTTTTCTTCGATTGAGCACCACTGTGCTCTCATGCTTTTTGTGAAACATGCGGATCATTTCTAAAATTAAAAAAATTTCCACAGAGGACAACAGTGATGACTAAAAATAATATTTCTACGTCGTTTTTCAGATTTTGCTAAAGATAACTAGAAAGCTTGACAGGAATGTTTGTATTTCAAATTCCGACTTTCAATTATTCCCCTGAACTTATCACCAGCCAATAAGTACAAAGAGAACCATATGGGATTTCTTGGAAAATATTATTTCAATCCGCCATCTTTATTATTTTTAAACAAACCAACGCGTCTTTTCTATTAAAGACAGCCACTGCATTTACTTCTTGTTAAAGAATAACTAATTTCAGTTACATTTATTACGAACGCAGTGTGTTCTTGCTTGAACTATTCTATACGTTCTTAGTTTTTGCTTAATAACTCAATAAACCGAGTAGATAACAGTTCTTGTTTTCATTTCCCTTCATGCCAGTTTGACAATGCGGCACTCACAGCGCATGCGCCAGATTACAGGAAGCGTTAACATTTTTCTTCCAGCAGCAGCTGATAGCTCCACTGTCAACAGAAAAGCCTGGGACACCTGCTGCCGCTCAAACACGGTAAATATCCTTTCGCTGGAACGTCAGTAAGAACACGCCGTGTCGGTAGAAGGAGAAATAATCTCTGTTTCTAGTCCAGCGTCGAAATACGAAGGTCTGTAGACTGAGTGGTGTCTCGTCTGGACCCGGCGGTGTGTGTCGTTAGCTCACGCCGTGAGATAAGATAAGGTTCAGTGAGGGAGGAACCGTAGCGTCGTAACGATCTGCTCATAGAATCAGAGAGCTGGAGTCATGGACTGATGGAGCCCCCCCACCCACACTCCCTCTCCTCATTGTGTCGGTTAGACGCAGAGGCGCAGCATCAGAACCCGTGCTGAGACCTCCACCCTCCGTGGGTCTCACGGTTGATCTGATTCAGACCTCTGTTGTCTGACATGACATGTGAGAACATCGATCTGAAATTGTCTTATCTTCGCGCTGCGAATTTCTCACAGTCCTGCATTTTTAGCTCGTATTGTTCGTCTTAGGGTGCCTAGCAGGAGGGGGGTGTTTCTGTCACAGAGGACAGTCCTGGTAAAACATCATCTTTCACTTGAAAGATATGATCTAAAGAAAATGTTTTATAAACAGTAACTTAAGATTCACTATGTGCTAAAAAAAAATGGCTCTATGTGCATTTTCCAGGCACACAGTGAGTGCCATTTTATAGCACAATCAATAACTACTTCAGTAGATATAAAATGGTGTATACATCAAATATAACTTAAAAGTGTTTGACTTGTTAATTTAATGCCTTCAAATTGGGCCTCTGTCTCTTTAAAAACTCCAACTCTTTCTGAAACTCCACCTTCAGGACGTCATCACAACATGGCTCCTCTGTTAACCCTTTAACAACATTTTTACCAGCGCTGCACTAAGCAATCGCACGCATGATGAGCTCAGCAGATGCACAGTTCCACAAGGTGTTTGCTAATTGATGCTGGCTAGTCTGAAGGAGTTAAGTGGGGGAGTTGTGGGTGAGGGCTTCAGAAGCTTGGAAACTGCAGCTCTACGGAGGGTCTGCGCCTCGAGGGCGGAGCTAGGTCCAACCAGGTGTGCCACTGGTCCAACACATGGAAATCAAATGGCTGAATTACCTCCTCAGTATGAAACAATTTCTCCAGAGTCCTGGCAATGACCTAATTCTTTGATTCAGGGGGATTGCAGCAGAACCATGTCTAAAAGTTGCAGGATACCGACCATCGAGGATTGGAGTTTTACACCTGTAGGCTACAGGAACCATTTTCAAATAGTAGAGTCCTTGTTGCTGCAGCAATACAGAGGATTCAAAAGTCAGATATGTTCAGGATAACTACCAGTCCCATCGAGTTCAGTCTGCGGTCAGAGTGTGTGCTAATCAGAGAAGCTCATGACAGGAAAACCAAAGGCTGCCTTGTTGTGGAACGGGACCTAGAGAATTGATTTGTCTCACCAAAAGAGTCTAAACAGCTCTACATAGGTTTGAGAAGTTATATTAGCCGAGCCTCTGCCTTTCTACGCAATTCTGCCTAATTCTCCTCTCCTTTCAGTGCTCTGAACAAAGCAAAGCGCAGAACAAGGGGCTGAATTTTACCAGTCCATGGTTGTATCTAACCAAACCATGGGACTTTTGGAACAGTGTTTTTTGCATAGGAAAGACCAAAGAGTCAGTGAGGAAGGAGCCGTAGCGTCGTAACCAAATGCGAAGGAAGGTGATGGCTTGCTGCCACGGGTACCCGGCCATCTTACAGTCACTGAGGTGACCATGAACTGCTTCACCAACAAAATTTCCCGTGTCAAATATGAAGCCATTTGTGACGGCTCCACCTTGACCCAAATAGGGCAATGATGAGAACAAATAATCCAAACACATCAACAACCTGTCAATAACAAGGAAAAGAAACCCTGTGGCTGGAGTTCTAAAGAAATAGTCCTGCTGAAGGCGGTTCTACAAGCTGTTGCATCAGGGACTCAGTTTTTCTTTGTGTCCATAAGTTGAGGAGGGAGGTTAGCTAAAAAAAGATTTGTATTGACATAGCGTAGTGATTACATATATGTCTTTTATCTTCACAATGTTTTTAATCGCATTAGACAAAGGTTGTGTTTTCTCCCTGGGTCTTACAGTCACTTCCCCCCCCAACACTGACATTGTGTTTTATTAACATTTCTTCAGATTTCTTTGAAAAGTATTCCAACATGAGCTGATGTTTGTTACTCTGACTTAAATATCTACAGGTTTCTTTCTGCTAGGAGTCAGTTTGGAGGTAGACTGTGCAAACTAAAACTTAGCACTGACCACAGCTCTCCTCTAATGTAGACCAGTGGATAGTGAAACCGGGGATTTTACTAAGTATGGAACCTGTCGTTGGAATTAACTTCATAAAAGTTAAAGTTTTTCCTTTTGCACAAAGAAAAACACCGGAAGAGTACAAAGATCAAGCCAGCCCCAGTAACGAGTGTCTGCTTGGGAGGCCACTCGGGTCACTGTTAGAGCAGCATTCCAGGGAGGAGGCCCATCCCCCCAGCCGTCTCCTGCACAGGTCGGTATGAGCTCCAGAGGGAGCGGCAGCCGATCCAACGGCTCGCTACCGCAGACCAAGATCTGCCAGTTCAAGCTGGTGCTGCTGGGGGACATGGCTGTGGGCAAGTCCAGCCTGGTGCTACGCTTCGTCAAGGGACAGTTCGACGAGTTCCAGGAGACGACTATAGGGGGTGAGACGCAGCGGTGCTGATTAGGTGAGCGTTCCTTATTAGAATGCTTCGATGCTAACTTGTTGCTCTTTCGTCCGCGTTTCTCCAGCTGCGTTCTTGGCTCAGTCAGTGTGTTTAGACGACACCACAGTCAAGTTTGAGATCTGGGACACAGCAGGACAGGAGCGATACCACAGCCTGGCTCCCATGTACTACCGCGGAGCTCAGGCCGCCATCGTCGTGTTTGATATCACTAAACCGGTACATGAAGGCAAAGAGCACATTATTTGTGAGCTAGTCTTAGAATGGGTTTAATTATACAGTCTTATGTGAAGGTCATTATTTGACCTCTGATTATGTGGTTGCAGGAGACCTTTGAGAGAGCCAAGGCCTGGGTGAAGGAGCTGCAGAGGCAGGCCAGTCCAAACATTGTTATCGCTCTGGCCGGAAACAAGGCTGATCTTGCTGAGAAGAGACTGGTAGAATACGAGGTACTACTTGCTTTTTTTTTTTTTTTTTTCCTATTTAATCTCTTTATATCCATAGTTTAGGAAGAAATTGACAGAAGTTCTAAGTCCTCTACACCAGTGGTCTCCAACTGCATTCCGTGAGGACCAGAGTCCTGAAATTTTATAGACGTGTCCTTTGTCCTACACACTTGATTTCAATGGCTAAATTGCCTCAACAGTCAAGCTCCACAGAGCTCTGTAATGAGCTAATATTGGAGCCAGGTGTGCTGAAGCAGAGATGGATCTAAAAGTTGCAGGACCCTGCCCTAGTTTGAGACAACTGCTTTACACCTTCTCTTTTGGGAGAGTAGACACAGTCCATTGCTTGTCCTGCTACTTCCTCAGTCGGTGTGCAGAGTGGGGTTTTACATTGTCCTGTTGAATAATAGAAGGAGATCCCTGGAAACCATGGTCTTGAGTTCAGTGTACAAAAGTTTAAGCCCGCACACAAGACCAAGACACACAAACGTTTTAGCTGTGCCATGACTAAATGATGAAAAGCTTATGATGTGTGGATATTTTTGAAGGGGGGATGAACTCTTCAAACCTCTGTGTATCACTACTTTATGGCAGAATGGTTGTATTGCTAGAGCAGTCACCTCCCCCGGTAAGGCCGTTCAAAACAATGTTCAGTTCATTAAACCCCTCCAATGATAAGGACAAGATGACACTGTCACTGATCAGCTGTCCTTCTCTGTGTTGCGAAGGAAGCCCAGACATATGCTGAGGACACCAGTTTGCTGTTCATGGAGACGTCTGCCAAGACAGCCATGAATGTCAACGAGCTTTTCTTGGCTATTGGTGAGACACCTTGTACCAGATTCAAAACATTTAGCTCTTTTGTAAATGAGTTAATAATGTGGAATATGCGTTGTCCTTTGCTAATCCTATTACAACTCTCATTTACTCTGCTGTAGCAAAAAAGATGCCAAAAACAGACACGCAGAACCCAACACACGCAGCACGACATCGGGGAGTGAACCTCCAGCATCCAGACGCCCACTCCAGCCGAGCCTGCTGCGGCGGAAACTAAAGCTCCTGAACCACCCCGCTGTGTATTAACATCCCCCCCACCCATCCGTTCTCCCCTCCACCACAGTCCTGAAACCGCCACGTCGTGTTGCAGCAACATCCAGAGGTTAGCCTGATGTAGGGGAACCTGACGTCCGCTCCCCTCTGTGTGTTGCGCCCATCCTCCAGTCCAAGCAGACAGAAACCCAAAGGAACGGGGGAAGACAGAAGAAGAATGATGCCAATTGAATTAAGGGCGGACACTTGAGTCTGCCCACCAGACTCTGAGATTTTACTTTTGGAAATAACAGGCGAAGACCAAGATTGAGAAGTGCAAAACAAAGGAAATGTGCAAGGCAGCGGCAAGCCTGTTGTAGTATTTAGCACCAATTGTGAAAATCCTGTTTCTCTCTGCCTTGCTTCAGTTTACCCACTGTCCTGTTGCATAAACTGAACAGCACATTCTTGTGAGTGGACAGAAACCATTAGAAAAGGGAGCTTTCTTCTTCTTTGTGGAGCTTGCTTTGTCTGATTTTGAACTGATGAAAAGTCTGCTGTGAATACTGCCTCATACCACCGTCCTGGAATGACCTGTAACCCTTCTGTCATGCTTGAAAAGATCCATATCACAATGTCTCAAGTGTGTCAGCCTGGTCAAATTTCTAGTGTGATGATTTAGACTTCATTGCCTTCCAGCTGTAATATTCCAGCCTATCCAAATCATGTCCTGTAGTCTAGGTAGAAACTTAAATTTACTACATGAGGCCAACGTGTTGGCGCACACAAAGCTAAACCTGTTTGTATTTTAGGTATTTCAGATGCAATGTTGAGAAACTCCCTGCAACGTAGTGCATGGGCAGTGATGAAGAAAGAGGGGAAACTTTACCACAACACTATGGCCTTGATGTGGAGGGGATGTTGGGCACTAAACACAATGAACAGCGGGGAAATCTAAAGCATTCGGATTGGCATCAAATACCAGGATCCTGCTGTGAGTAGATCTCTTAAACCGACTGAAGGGCTGCACTGAGTAATAGAGGTGATTCGATTGCAGATAATGCCATGGTGTCTGCTTCTGTGCATGTAAAAATTCTCGCCTCAGATCACTGATATCCTGGGGTTGTTTGTTTAGTTATGTGGAAGAAAGCAGAAAAGATCTAAAATGAATATCAAAACAACCCAAGTTTCCCTGTGGGATCTTTTCTGCCCGTCTTCTGGTAAATGTCCCTTGTTTGTCTCTTGTCACGGTGATCTTAGATGGTTTTCTGAATTAACTTATTTTCAGACAATGCTCTTGAAATGAGTTAGGTGTGCTTGTTAGCTGTCAAACCTGGCCGAAGAAAACAGGAAAAAAAAAATGTTGGTAAAACACGAGAACAGAAGTGCCTACTCCAAGTTTTCTTTTTCCTTGGTGTGACTTTTATTTTATTTTTTGTGGACAGGGCGCAGGAAAAGCACTTCCCTGATACTGGCTTGTATTTAAAACAACATGGCGTCTTGTCGTTAAGCTACACTGTAATGGCTCTTTGAATGGATGTAAAGAGATCTTGTCAAAGACACTGTATGTCATATATTGTCCTTATTTTAATGAAAGTGTATGTTGACTTTAGCAGATCACACCTGTAAACCTGGAATGGATTGTTCAAAGGACTCTAATCAGTGTTATAAATCTATTTGATTTAAACCAACAGTGATGACCAGTGCAATATTTTCCCTTTTACAATTTCTTGGAAAAACCTTTACAAGTACCTTAAAAGCGTGAAAAATGTATTTATGCAATTTGGAGAAGAGTTCATGCAAAACGACTTACAAATGAGGAGGTGCAGTTAATAAAGCTAACAATAAGCTACTTGGAAGGAAGACCGCAGGCAGGCAGGCTCTGTGAGACCCTCCGACAGAAACAAATCTGTCGGAATTTCTGTAAAGGATACTGAATAGTAGACGGTGACGTCTAGTAGAAAGATGGATACTGAAATCAAGCTTTAATGTGTAATCTCAATGAATCCCCAGAAAAGCTAACAATAGCTAGTATACTAGCAGTAGCTTTCTGTAGCAATCGCGTCAATATTAGCATGTTGGTTAACAAGGCAAGAATGAATTATTATACTATTAGTTACTAGCTAGCAGGCAGCTACTAGCTAATAAATTAGTGGAAACTGTGTTGTGCTTTAGCAATTACTATCTGTATATTAGCCTGCAATAGATAACTACTATACGAATTGAGCATTACCCAACGATATAATTTTAGCATGTTAACTAATATTAGCTAACGCCTTTCCATCCAAATATTAGCAATGTGAAGTAAGGCAGATATATGTAACACCAATTTTTGGAGTGTAAACACAATCAATAGGATGCACATTTTTGAATTTATATATATATATATAAAGTTTAGGAGATTTATTTTAACGCATATGGGGATTATCTTAGTTTTTTTTTTTTATTCGATTTAAAACTATTACCTATATTCAGGAACCTGTAGCATCTTTTTTTTTTCTCCTCCTGGAATGGTGTCTAGGTGTAGAAAACAACAACTCCTGACTTTAGCCCGTTTCCCACCAACACATCTCTTGGTTATAAGAACTTTTCCAATAGTCACGGCAACACATGGAACGGTATGAAGCCCCAAAAGGACATTGCAAGGAAAAAAAAAAGAAAACATGAGTACCAGATCCAATTTCATGCTTACCAGATCTTGTGCACTTGAGAAATTTTATTTTTTCCTTCAATGTCATTTTGGTGGCTCTGCAACATGTTACCCACAGCTTTTTAGAGTTCAGTAGTTTTTCTTCTAGCATGAAACTGATGCAATTTTACTTAAGAGCTGAGTCTTGTTGGAAGTCGGCAAAATTATCAAAAACTAATTAGAAAGTTGGAGCATCTGCTGAAAAAAAAAAGAAATGCACAATTCTGCTAGCAAATCACTAGGAAAAAATGCACTCTCAGTACTTTTGTTAGGATAGTGAGAGAAATTTATTTGCAAGTTCCTAATTAAAATTAATTCATATTTTGCTGAAAGATAAAAAAAAATCAGTATGGCTGAGGGTTCAGCCATACTGCATTGAAAATACTGTTTCTAATAACCACAGTTGACTTCTTTTTGTTTTTTAGTTTTAGTGATAGATTATTCAAAAAAAAAAGAAAAGAAAAAAACATCATCAGCTTCTTTAATCTTTGCCATTAAATTAGAATTTCCTATTACCAAAGAAACTGAAATTCAAATCCTGTTTTCTAAAATGGTCTGGCTTTGTTTAAAACCCATAAAATGACATCTTAATAAAGAAGTCCGTTTCCTGCGTTCTAACCCTCACACTCGTCATCGTCAGTGCTCTGGTAAATGACCTGGTTCCTGCGTTTGATTCTCGGAGTCGTGTTCCCGCTTCCCGCTTCGCCGCCGCTCCGCTTCAGGATGCGAGCGGCAGCCTCCTCATCACCGCACCGTCCTTCCTGTTCGCCCTCTGGCTGAGCGGGAGGAGCTCTGGGGGTGGAGTGGGAGGGGGGTGGCAGGTCCATCAGGACAGAGGGGGAGACGGTAGATTTGGGCTCTGGCAGGACCATCCGAAAGGGGGTGTGGGTATCTGAGGGCAGGTCCGCCTTTGCTCCTTCCTCCTCTTCTTCTTCCCACTCGTCTTCGATGGTGATCTCATCAGGGTTAAAAGAACTGGACAACCCTGACGTATCCGTCGGATACTCGCTGGGTTCATCCAGACTCTCGTCCTCGCCCCCCCCGGTGGCGCTCTGGGACCTGCCTGCGTCGTCGCCTCTCTGCCCGACCTTACAGTAGACGTCTGTGAGGCCCAGCTTGGCGCAGAGCTCTGTCGTTTGTGGGTTGGTGTTGTAGCTCGGGGGGGCGTGTGGCTGGGGATGGCTGGGGTCGTACGGCGGGACGGTACGGCTGAAGTTTTCTGGAATAGCGAGTTCCCCGCTGAGATCCTCCACCACCTGCATCATGTCCGCCTCCGAAGCTCTGAAGTCCCACCTGACGGTTACAGACAACCCACAGCAGCGTCAGGGGAAACCACGACCAGCGAAATCACAAATTCTGTTGCCACAGAGCGTTGAGCAGCACAGTGTGCATGGCGCTCGCTGAAAATATAACAAACGTCGCAATTTTGGCCCTCAATTAAACCGAGTCTACCGGACTGCTAGCTATGAAAACACACGAAGGCTGTCTACAGTTCCAAATCCAGCATGTTCTGCAACAAACTGAAAGCTAAAACAGAGCCGCTCTGCCTTCCTGTTACATGTAAGAGATGTCATGACAGAGAAAACACAGTTTCCTTTCCATCAGTGTCTTGCATCTTTGACTTTTAGACACTGACAATGACTAACATGGAGTCTTCTTTCCTCAGGAGCAGCTTTCACACTGAAGAGTGTTTTTGTTGCTGTGATCCCTAAAGCATTATTGGATTTTTGAGGTCCTAATCAGTCAGTCGAGCTGAAAATGCTGCAACGTAACTCAACAGTTTCTCTACAAATGTCAAAGTTATTTGATAATTAAAAACAAAAAGAATTTAAGCATACAGTACACTGAGATTCATGATTGTGTGTATATCGTGCCATTTATCTTGGGGACCTTTGCGTACCGTTCGTGCAGGCCGTTATTCTCTGGGGGGTTCCAGCGCTGAGGAGTGGTCACCTGTAAACTGTTGGTAGCTTTCAGAACAGCAAACCACTCCGGGTCATATTCCAGACCCTCAGATGAACTCGATCTGTCTGGAATATCAACAATCTGAAAGATATGGAGATATAATGTGAATATACAAGTATGAAATGGCGTAGTATCTATGAAGAAGACTTCCTCTGACCTGCAAAAACTCTCTGTAGGGGAGGCACTTATCCAGAGACAGGAACTTGGTGACACGTGGGGCTGCGTTACCCTTAGGCTGAGAAGAGGAGAACCAAGTTTGTTTTTTGTTTTTTTGTATGTGAATTAGCATTTAACTGAGCCATGTTCTACCTGGAGGGAGTGAGACACTTACTGGATGCTGCATGACAGCAGCAAACTTTACATGGAGATGTGCAGAGAACCAGTAGCTGGGCTGCAGATGGGCCAGCAGCTCCTCAGCAGCCGGACTTCCCAGGGTGTTGGTCTCCACTTCCGACCGCAGGAACTTCTTCTTCCGCAAGAGATCCTCCGTGTTTCCATAATGGTAGATTCTTCGAGGCCAGTCGTGGCTCATGAAAATGTCTATGGGCATCTGGATCTTTTTTTTTTTAAACAGTAATTTACCAGTAAGACACAAAAATCCCCACCAAAAAAAAAAATCCCCAAAAAACAATATGCAATTCATATGCAAGCCTGTCACAATAAGCAAGGAACCAGTTAATCAAATAATCAATTAATATAAGCTGAGACCCTCATAATCCATTTTATTTATGGTTTTAGTTTTCTGTGTTTTTTTAAATTTCTGCTCTATTTATTGTTTTTGGTTCTTGTGTTTTACTTTGGATATTAAAAAAAAAATCTTCCAGTTCCAGAGTTCTTTTCAAATTTGAAGTGGCAGTATTATGTGTCTTCCAGGCACATAGTGCCATTTTATATTGCACTTAAGTAACTATGTTAACTTGAGTTGTTATTAAAATTAAGTTTATATCAAATATGACTTAAAAAGAAATTTGACTACCTAATTTAACACCTTGAAATTGGGCCTCTGTCTCTTTAAAAACTCCTTGCTAATCGCCGTTGGCTAGTCTACAGGAGCTGTGTGTTCTTTCAGACTAGTTGTTGTGGGAGAGGCGGAAGCTCAGAAGCCTGTAAATTGCAGGAGCTTCATGTTCGAAGGCGGAGCTAGAGCCACCCGGGTGTTTTGCACAGCTGAATGGTTGCCATGGAGATTAAAAGATTCTCAAACATGCATCAAAGAATCCGGGCAACAGGTATACTTTTGATGAGGAAATAAAATTGTAGCACGATGTAAAACTCAAATACCGTATTTTCCGCACTATAAAGCGCACCGAAAAACCTTCAATTTCCTCGGTGCATGCTGGGATTGTTGTCAGAACGCTGGTTTGTTAATAAAGTTTGACTGACCTATCTACCTACCGACCGTCTATAATCAGGTCGTCTGCAGGTCATTTAGCACCACGTTCTCCACCAACATGCTGTGTGCGAACGGAGAAGGGTGGCCATCGTCCGGCCACGCCCCGGCCCAGTCGCGGAAGGCTCTCCTCGCCGACCGGAGTCGGACTGTTTTGTTGACATTCTTTATGTCAACAAAGTGGCTTTAGATATTCACCAGGGTGCTTCACTAGGGTTACCAAGGGACCTGCACTGCACCTTTACAGTTTATTGCTCTTCGAGAGAGTGGATTTGAATTATGCCGTCATCAATACGTTACTTGAAAATGGTCTCCAAAACAATATTATCGTTTATCACAATAACTTCTGGGACAATTTGTCAACCAGCAAAATGTGTTATTGTGACAGGCCTGTGCATATCTGAAGGATTTGCAGCTGAACATTAGATCCTGATGTACCTGTTTCAGTTTAAACACCTCCATATTCCTGATGTGGTACACACTCCGGAGCGTTTCTGGATTATACGGAGGGAATTCGTGGTGACCTTAAAGGAAACACGCTCTGTCAGTGGAAAAAAAAACATATCAAAACATTTTATATATTTAAAAAATATATATAAATGAACAGACCCTTTCTGTAGTCGTGTGATTTGTAGATTCCAGACAGGCCACCAATCCTGACCCCTTTATAGCGGACGACACCAGCGTAACCTGGAGACATAAAACCCAAGTTAATATTAGTAAATGTATCGGACGCCCAGGTCTACAACCTTCTGCTGCTTACCCAGGTAATAAATGTTTGGAGCCACCCAGCCTCCGTACGGCAGCTCCTGCAGGTGGTTGGAAGCCTCATGGTTCCCGCCGATGAAGATGGTGAGAACTGGAGCCTTCTTCTCTCCAGAGTAATACCTGCAACAGTCCCATCACGTCTCAGCAACGTCTGCTCCACCACCACCACCATCATCATCATCATCATCGCCAACCAAAACCAAACCACTGACTTGTAAAATGTCTGCATCGTCCGGTACTTGGCAGGCACCGCCATGCACTTCAAGTCTCCCTCATTCCGCACCGCCTGGAAGTCTCCACAGCAGAGCAGCAGATCCACTTTGATCGACTCCTTCTTTTCCAGATACTCGATGGTCTCATAGATCTTGTCCAGCTCGCCATGGCAACAGCCTTCTACTGCGATCTTCATGCTGCGGGGAACAGGTGAGATTACCAGACAAACTTACATTCACGCTGTGAGGCTTACTGATCTGCATGAGAGGCCATCGACTATTACGAATATTTGGAATTTGACTTCTGTCAAAATTTTATTTTTGGTTATGAGAATGTAAACGGAGAATGTGCAAGATGAGTTCTACTTTTTTTTTTTTTACACCAAAATTTGCAAACTATTGTGAAAAGGAAACCCAAAATGTTTGACACAAGTCAGTCATACTGTTTATAAGGCAAGCAAACTTTGAAAACATTATTAAATACATATGTGCCATTTTCTTTCTCTCATTATTATAACATTGAGAAAATAGAAATAATTCTGGTGATTCTAACTAAAACAAGAGAAGTTTGGTTTGATTTAACTTGATTTAAAAGGTGGATGGTTTCAACTTTTACACTACTCAATAAATAGTTATATTTTTTTCATTGTATGACGTCACAATGTTTGTGTCTTGCATTCTAAGCAGTTTATCAGTTTTTGATAATGACAACCTACAAATTAAATTGTACATAATGTATTCAAAGCAAGCAAATACTGACTTAAAATGCTTTAAGGACGTGAATATGAAAGTATTTTTCTGACTTGGTGCTGCTATTTATCCAAAGGATAGCTTTGGCAAAGCCTAATTTATTAAAAAATATATTTCCATTCTAGCAGCCAGATTATTAGTAGTAGCTCAAGTTCTACAGCAACAAACCAAACACAGCACGCCTCAGCTAGCAATACCTTTTGAGACGAAACAACGCAACGACAGAAGCAGAAGTATAGCAATTCAGTACATACGTGAATCAAGTTTTAGCTGAGGAGGTTACTGGTCTCCAGGGATTGTCCATAGAGGTTCTAATTTTCTTCAAAACACATGATTTTGTTACTAATCCACAGTTGAAAGCGACAGAACGAATTTTCCCACCTTGCTTTTACCACTCAACGCGCATGCGCAGTACTCTTTGAGAATGTTTTTAAATTCAGAAGCAGATTCATCATGAATGTGTTGATAAAATTTTTTTTACTGTTGTTTAAGATTTGTGTTTGTAAATATATTATATGATGAAAATACTATTCTAATGAGGATTTCCTAACTTTGTTTTAATTTTGACGCTGGTTTGATCTTGGTAACGTATCGAATCGGGCTGAAAAGGAGGACATCTACGTCACTCTTATAAACAACATTTACCTAAGCGGTAAAGCCATAGACTGTCAGACAGCTCGCCAACACAACCAGGGCTGTTTTGTTCTGTATCCAGTAATAACTGTCACAGCCGAACTCACACAGGATTCTGGTGCGTAATTAGGAAAGGAGAGCTCGTGGAAAGCCCCGTGGGACGGCCGCCGTTACTTTTTAAAGCCGCTCATAGTTGCTCTGGGGGGCGGAGTGTCCGCGGAGTGCTGCGCCGATTGGGGCGCCCGCTTGGAGGAAGAGAGATGGCGTGCTTGTTGGAGGCCCCTCTCCGTATCAGTGTTCTGTCTGTGAGTCTCACTCTCATAATTTAAGCCGGTTTCCAAAATGCTCCCCCCAAAATCAAGCGGTTGATAGCATGGAAACGGTCATAAACAGCTAGGGAGAGTTAAACCCCAGCATTAGCTTTGGAGGCTAAACGGGCTCAGCAGCATGTAGCTGTGCTCCTATATAGCAGTTAAGGGGAACGTTTTTTACTACCCCTTCGCTCCGCCGGGTGGAAACATATGAAACACTATTACTGACGAGTTTGTCTCATGGACGCCCGCCCCAGCGGTGCTCACCCAAAAACAAATGAAGCAACCACAGGAGCTGTCATGTCAGTGTCATTTGGAGAGAGTTAGCAGCTAGCTGCAAATTGAAAGTGTTTAAACAGTTTAAACATGTTTACATACCACATAAAGCTCCAATTGAAGACAGTAATGGGAGTTAATTTCTATTTCCACTACCTGTTATAATTTGTTTTAAACCACTGAATCTCCTATTTAGTCTTACGTTTGTAAACTTGGCGTTGTTAAGCTAACGTCAAATGCTGTGAAGTTAGCAGTGTACAATTAAGCTAACGCAGCTAATACATCTGTCAGCTCCATAATAGTTTTAAGTGAATGAAAATAAGCCAAAGTGTTGCCATTTTTAGGATATTACAAAACCTTTAAACTAGAGTTAATGGCTACTTGATATTATTTAGCTAAAGTTTAGTGAAGGTTAAAAAGAAAACCCAAATTTTAGCTACACAGAATCTAAAATATCGTTTTGTTTGCGTATATTTTTTAGCATGAAAAGCTACTGCAATATGTATATTGTACCAATATGCAATCAAACTATGTGAGGAAGCTGCGAACAGAAGTGTGCAGACCCGTGATGTTGCAGGTGCAGTCATGTTGTGTGCGTGTGGGCATCCAGGGGCATCCAGAGCCATCCAACAGTATCACGGTGCTGTTAGCTGGCGAACCTTTGCTTCTCAGGGGGAGAGTTCTGGTCCAAGCTGTCAGTGGAATAAACTAGTTTTCTGGTGTCACATGCAGCCGCATTAAATGACACATAAAACAGCTTTGTAGGGGGGCTGCTAGACTGAAGACTTCTGCATGCATCAGAGAGCACATGATTATTTCTGTGCGAGTTAAGTTGTGTTTTGTGATTTATGTTTGAAAAGCTCATGAGATTGTTGTTTTACTGAAATGCTATGTATTTGTCCAGCATGTCAAAAAAGAACATTGTGCTGGAAATTTTTTAGATTTGCTTAAGTTTAGTAGCCCTCTCTACTCAAATCTGCACTGTTGTTGTTTGTATTGTGTAAGAAAACAGGTGAAGACTTAATCATTGTATTCAAAAGTAATTGCGCTCTTCCAGATAATTTGCTTTTTGTGGTGTCGCAACCACAAGATTTTATGTACTTCATTTAGTATTTATTTGACAGACCAACAGTGGCATCCATTTTTCTTCAGTTTCCCTGAGTCTGTCCTTTGTAGAACTATGACCACATTTTTCTGTAAATGCAGCTGGATGCTTTCTTCCAGGATTGCCCAAGCTGGAGAACAGCATCCAAACAGGACGATGCTACAGTGAGAGATCCAGAGTCCAGGGCCACGCTTTAAATATTTAGGAGACCAGGGGATGATTTTCCTTTAACTTAACAATTATGCACAACTTTGTGTTGGCCACATGCAATACCTGTCTAATGCATTGAAGGTTGTTGTTTTAATGTGGCAAACCAAATAATCTGAACACTCGGAGTTCATCTCTCTGGATTCGTATAGTTATATTTGCTGGTTTTGTCTATGCAGGAAGTCACCGCCACCAGTCGCCATTATGTTGACCGACTTTTCGACCCTGACCCACAGAAAGTGCTGCAGGGAGTCATGTGAGTCTAGCAGCGCTGAAGTTCTTCAGTTAAGCATTATGTTTTAAAAAAAAACTGCCTTTTTCTTTTGATTCTTTTTTTGACCAATTGTTCTGTATGGAAAATACATTAATGATTCGCTTATACAAATAAGCAACAACACTGTTTTTTTTTACCAAAATGAATCAGTTTATAATAAATGAAGATGAAGTATTTTTTACATGTAGTTTCTATGATTTCTTGTCTTCCTGGTTTATAAATATGACAGGTATTATATGTCATCTCAGTGCTGGGTTATATAGGGAAAAAAGCGTATCACAATATGTATTTTTCTATTTTTATTGGAGGATTTTAGTGTTTAAAGTTTCAAATTAATCCAGTTTATAAGATGGCTTTTATCTGAACACAAAGTACAATTAAAATAAACATTATTAATGATGACATTTATTCTTAAAAGTCGCCCTTAAATGAAACAGAATTTCCTCAAGCCTCCTGGAACATTATGGATTACAAGTGAAGAATTAAAAAAAGTGGGGGTGGAAACATTTACAAACTATATGAAGTTGTAAATATGTTTATGTGAAAACCTAAAAATAGGGAAAATCAAGTTGACAGGTTGGAATCTGTCTTTTAAAAATGATTTGAAAAAATGGGAACTAGGTACCTACCATTTGATACACCACACATATTGCCTGTCACATTAGTTTTCAAAGCCTACCTTGGTCTTTGATATTTTGATTTTCTGTTTCTCCTTTTAGTTATTTTATTTCTCGGCTATAATTCTACATGGGGGACACAATTATCTTGGCAGTGAGCTGTACGGTAAGGGCGGTTAAAATAAAATAAAATAATTCCCAAAGCCCTTTTTGGGAGAACTTCAGCAGAGACTTGTATCTCTAGACTCCATAACAACCATTACATGCTAACTACATCCCAACTGGTAGCTTGGTAGACACATGTAAACCTATGGAGTTTGCTAAACTTTACTGGAACTGTAACAGGAATGTATGACCACTGTTGAGAATCGTAACAGATCAGAGATCCTGTGGGCCTGTTTCCCTTCAAAGAATGGATTCACTTATTTTCCAGCCATAACCATACGTGGACAAAGCAACACAGAAGTTGTTCATCAGATATAAAACCAATATTCTTTCATCTTCATCTCAACACCCAGACCTAAATCCTGTAGAAAATCTTTGTGTAGATGCACAGGTCAGATTCCTCTCTGTGTGCTCCAACTAAGTAAAGGTTTTGAGAAGATCAAGTGTTGTCCTGTCGGCATGTAGAGGTTGTAGATCATATCCAGTTAATAATTCTATAACTGCGTGCCGTGATTTGGGTTATTTTAACGTAGCTCATGTTTCAGCATATTATGGAAGCTCCATTTTTCCAATGAGAGATTTTCCTGAAATGAACCGATGTGTTTACATGTACATGTTTTCATCTGATACTCAGAACTCGGCATAAGGTAGATGACACGTAGTCTGACTGTTTCCTGGTTATTTTTATCCCGTGAGGTTACTAGCTCTAGTTACGGCTCGTAGCTCTCTGCTATCTAAACTCCAGCTGCACTTTTCCACCAGCTCCACTCAGCTCCTGTTTGATGTAATCCGGGTCACTGGCACAGCAGAAGAAAGGTTGTGTCAATATATATGTGTTAAGTGCATTTTGGGCTTCAGATTTATAGAAATCAACAGTTACATGTGAATATCTTCTGTTTCACCTCAAATAAGCGTATCAAGTCTTTCATCGCTGGTGCAATTATTAAACCATGTTTTTGTTTTTTGTTTGACTAAAAAATGACAATTGGTTATAATGTGACTTTTCCATGACAAAAATGAATTAACATAGCAACGTGGTCATCACATTGTCATGATAAAGGGTTTGCTCTCTTACAAATTTCTTCTTTTTGTTACTTTCTTGCCACACTTTAATGTTTCTGATTGTACAATGTTTTTATTTTTATTTTTTAAAATTAAACAAAGATGATATGGGTAAAAACAAAATGCAGTTTACAAATTATATTATTTAATAAGGCAAAACTATCTCAAATACAGTAGCTAAATCATGAATTAGTTGTTTTTAACTAGATTTTTTTCCATTCAATTTCGTTACCCACACTAAGACCTGATTATAACCTCATCTGTAAAGTTGAGAAATCACTTCACATACACCATCATGACTGACAGTGCTAAGACCCTCCTCCTGGCTCTGATTGGTTGTTTCTGAGCAGCAGCAGCGGTACATTTCTGCAGATGGTGGTAGGACCACAGGGAGGAGGTGGAGTAGCTTTTCATCTGTCTCCTACTCTCCTGTCATGGCATAATGACAGTTTTAACAAATATGTTAAAAAAAAAACAAAAAGAAAACTTTTTTTTTTTTTTTTTTTTTTCATATGCAAGTTACATACCGCACCTTTAAATATTTAAGTGTCACAAAAAGCAGGCAAACAAACAAATGAACTACTGTATCCAAAAAAAACTCTCATCTATCTTTTTGTTTTCTTATTTGTCTTTCCCTTAGTGATATGAAGAATGCTGTCATAGGAAACAACAAGCAGAAGGCCAATCTGATTGTCCTTGGAGCTGTACCGAGGTACTCTGCACATCTTTTTTCTTTCCATTTATGTTTTTCTTTCTCTGTTGTTTCAAGCGCATCAGCATAAATATGGTGGTAAACAAACATTAGCATAGATCACATCTGCTGTGTCAGGTCTGCTGACTATTCCAAACCTGTGGGTTTTTTTTAAGGCTTTCTTCCTTGTGTGCTGCTGTCTGTGATCTAATTTACATTTAGTAGTTTATGAGACATAATAAAACTGAAGTGTTGGTCTTTAAGTTGTTTGACGATCTCATCTGTAGCAAATGTAACACCAGATCCTACATTCACACTGACAATAGTGCAATGCTTTGTAATAATCCAGGCATTTTTTTAACAACATGAGCTTTTTATTGCTGACCTCAGCTTCTCAACTTTATATGCTCTCCTCTTTTTATTGGTCCGTTTACCTGGAAACAAAGTCACAATTCTTAAGAGAAACATTGAGGCCATGGTTGAACAAAATATCAAATCTGACTCACACATACCGAATTCAAAATTTTATTTTAAGTGATCTAATGAAACAACAATTAAAGTGACAGATTTAATAGTTGGATGTTCGGTACTCTACAAAATCCTACCGAGTATTTTTGTTTGCTTTCTAGCGCAATATTACGTATTACATTTAAATGGGACAAAATTAACTTTTCAGCAAGATATAGGAGTTATTATTGAATTATAAGTCAATAATTATGTAATATTGATGAAAAAGTACTAGACCCTCTGGCAGATAATTTCATGTACATCATGAGTGAAATGTCTGGTTACAAGTGAAATAATCTCCCAGTGGAACTAGAACTTTTTCATCAGTATTAAGGAATAATTGACTTAGAACAAACTCCCATGTCTTTCTGAAAAGTTGTAAGTTAGTTTTGTTGTATTTCAGTTGTACTAAGATATTTGCAGGAGAAAGTAGACCAAAAATACTTGGTAAGATTAGTTATTTTTGCAGTGTCAGTCTTGTCCCTTGCAGGTGATGAAGTTGGTTTCAGGTTTTTTTTCTCTCTCTCTCTCTTCCTCTCTCTCTCTGTGCTTCCAGGTTACTGTACCTGCTTCAGCAGAGCTCATCCAGCCTGCAGCTGAGGACGGAGTGCGCCGTGGTGCTGGGCAGTCTGGCCATGGGCACCGAGAACAACATCAAGTCCTTGGTGGACTGTCACATCATCCCCACCCTGCTCCAAGGTGAAGCTATAAAACACACTGCCGTGCATGCAGATAAGAAAATGAGGGCAAAACGGTCGTTCCTTTTACTTTGCAGGTCTCTTGTGTCCAGACCTGGTCTTCACTGAAGCCTGTCTTCGATGTCTCAGAACTGTCTTCATCAGTCCCGTTACGCCTGTGCAGCTGCTGTATACAGTAGGTCACCTTGAACCTGACTCTGTGCAGCCCATGTTTACAGGGCCTTCCTTCCCTTGCAATTCTAGATCCTTGCAATGTGATTATTCATATTAATACATCGTTTAGGTCCTATGCACTGCAAAAACACTAAATCTTACCAAGTATTTTTAGGGCTGTTTCTAGTGCAGATATCTTTACACACTTGTAATAAGGCAAAACTAACTTGCAAAGAAGCTGGAAAGCGAGATGGAACTTGTTTTGAGTCAATAATTCCTTAATATTGATGAAAAAAATCAATATTAAGTTCCACTAGCAGATTATTTGATTTATAATTAAACATTTTTCCCGTGTTACAAGTGAAATAATCAGCCAGTGAAATTATTACTTTTTCATCACTATTAAGGAATTATTGACCTAAAACAAGCTCCTGTATCTTGCTCAACAGTAACTTTTAAGTTAGTTTAGTCTTATTTCAAGTGTTCTAAAATGTTTGCGCTAGAAACAAGACCAAAAATACTTGGTTATATTTAGTGTCTAGGCATGTGTCTATTTGATTACAGCATTATTTTTCAGATGACTCTTCTGTACATGCAGAGGAACAAGTTGATTTATTTTACAGCAGCGTTAGAAACCACTTGGTGACGCCTCTGAGGTGAAGTCGATGCTTTCCGAACTGGATTCAGTGAGGATTTGATGCTGCAGGAACTTAATCGCAGCTTCACTATTCAAATTCAAAAATACTTTATTGATCCCAAAGGATCAACTTCACATGTATATCCTCCACTTTGCTCTACATTTATTTTCAGAACTGTAATGTAAATGTGCTTGTTTCTGTGAGGCCATGCACATATATAGTGTTGTTGTATGTTTTACTGAAGGATCCCACTGTGATTCCCCATCTCATGTCTCTACTGAGCAACTCCCAGAGAACCCAGGAGTACATCACTCAGATCTTCTCCCACTGTTGTAAGGTATTTGACAGTATTCAGTCACACATGAACATGATGGATTCAATCTCACACACACACACACACACACACACATCCAGACCGTAATCTGCTGCTGATTGTTGTCCGCAGACCCCAGAGCACCAGACGGTTCTTTTCAACCACGGCGCCATCCAGAATATCGCCCCTCTGCTTATTTCACCCTCCTATAAGGTACGCAGCTCCTCCCAGTGAGGTCGTCTGATCTGTTCTCACCGTCAGTGACGCGAACATCAACTTCTACGTCATTCCCTCCTCAGGTCCGGATGCAGGCGTTAAAGTGTTTCTCAGTCCTGGCCTATGAGAACACTCAGGTCTCCATGACACTGGTGAATGGTGAGATTCTCGCCTGCTTTTGGTTTTCCCTCCACTTTTTCTCCTCTTCTGAACTCTGCTGCTTGTTCTGTTTCTGGCAGTGCTGGTGGATGGTGAGCAGCTCACTCAGGTATTTGTTAAAATGATGCAAAGGGATCAACCCGTTGAAATGCAGCTAACGGCAGCCAAATGGTGAGTGTTGCACCAGGTTTTTCCAGTAACACAGCGTAGTTGCAGTGTGTAACTTTTACAAATAACGCGCTTCTTTTTTTTCTTTCTTTTTTTTACATATTTGGTAAAACTGTCATGTCCAAACAGTATAATATGAGACAGATCATCTGTGAAAAAAATCAAGGTCCTTGTGCTTAACGGCTGTCTGTAGAAACGCACGCTCCAGTCAGAAAGAACCAATCAGGGCCAGGAGGAGGGTCTTAACACTGCCAATCACCCCAACTGGGCGTCTTATGAAAACACATTGGCCTGTAAAAACAGAATTGGTTGGGTTGTTAAAATTTGGGCTGATTTTCCTTTGGCATATTTTTAGAAAGTATTCATAGGAAAATTTAGTTGAAATACCCATCATTGTGTGGCAGAAAAGAACATACATTTTAATAAATGTACATCTTCTTACACAAATTTTATTAGTTCATTTATTTTTAAATGTCTAAAATCTCTCAGACCAGAATCTGTCATGAATGCTAAAGCTAGTTAGCATAGCACCCAGTGACAGCAGATGAATAGTTTTTCTGGAACGGGAAGTTGTTTCTCCGCCATTAAGTAGCTTATACACGAGCATGATTGACAGCCGAGGCCTTTCTCCTGGATCCAATTGGTCGTTTTTGGTCGGTAGCTGTCTGTTTCTGCAGATTGTAAATTAAGAATTAAGCACTGGTAGGAAGTGGAAGGGCTAGATTTTTTTTTGTATTCCACCCCCCACAGGTAATCTGTCTCATTCCATACTGTTACTATATGTTGCCAGTTTGAACAAATCTGTAAAAAACACACTTTTCATAAAAGTTACACACTTCAGCCTTACAGTTGGAGCGTGTTTGTTGTTTGCGTGGACCTCATGTGCGGCTGCTGTTTCCGTTCCAGTCTAACCTACATGTGTCGAGCAGGTGCCATCAGGACAGACGACGGCTGCATAGTACTAAAGGTTTGGATCTTTTTCGCCGCTGCATGTTGTCCTAACAGCCGCCGGTGAGCCGTTTCTGTGCGACGTCACTTCCTGTTGTGTGTCCAGACGTTGCCCTGCCTCGTGCGGATGTGCAGTAAAGAGCATTTGCTGGAGGAGAGAGTGGAAGGTGCAGAGACGCTAGCCTACCTGATGGAGCCCGACGTGGAGCTGCAGAGGATCGCCAGCACCACCGACCACCTGGTGGCCATGTTGGCCGACTACTTCAAGTATCCCAGCTCTGTGTCTGCCATCGCTGACATCAAGAGGGTGGGTCTAAGCAGGCCTGTTGCATGCATCTGACTGAAATGGAGCGTTTAGGTTATATGAAACAAGTTACCTATGTTTCCTGTACCAGTTGTAGAAAGATGTTTCATTGCACGGTTTGTGGGAGAGTGGTGATCTCCTCAGTTCGGTGGAAACCTTTTACAGATTATTTACCCTGAGTAATTGCTTGAACAAGGAGGAAAAAAAAAAGTTGAATTCTAAATTAATATTTATATGACAAATGTATGTCTAAAATATAACTTAAACATCGAATGCATTTAATTTATTGTTTTTGTCATGACTATAAAGACATGACAACTTTAATACTTAAAAGGTCTGTTTATTGGCCACTAGGGGGCGATTGTCTTAATCCACCAACTGCTGGGTTTGTAAATTGAACAGAAATCCTGGTCAGTCTTTGGTCTCGGCTGCTTGTGTTTTGTCTGGGCTCAGTCTCACCTTCTGTCTGTGCGCCGCCGTTAAGTAAATGTGTAAAAATTGGATAAAAAATGGGAATGAAAATCAGATCAGATCACTCCTGACCTAAAAGGTTTTGGTGATTTCTAAAACTGTCCATTTCAATACTTGCTCATAACTGTGCCATCAAACAATCAGGATGGCCAAACTGGATTGTGATGCGATTATGTCTTTTTTGTGTCATATGACAGCATATTTATGTACTCTACACTCTTTGCAACTTAATTTGAAAATCATTTGCTTCAGGCGTTCTCCCCTCACCCCCTTTAACCTCTGATTCTTTCCCAGTGGGCTTTTGGGACTGGATGGGTTTGTTTTAAATGTTTTACAGAACCTTTATTGGTTAAAACTAAAAGCTGTCCGTACTGAAATGTTGCACCTGTCCCACCCTGCAGCTGGACCATGACCTTAAACATGCACATGAGCTGAGACAAGCTGCTTTCAAGCTCTACGCCTCTCTGGGCTCAAATGACGAGGACATTCGCAAAAAGGTTCTGCAGTCAGTTTTTTTTTTTTCCCCCTCACCCCCTGCATGTGTGGTGATACGAACACATGCTCATGTCCCAATGCACCGCCTTTGTTTTCTTCAGATCACAGAGACGGAAAACATGATGGACCGAATAGTCAGCGGCCTATCGGAATCCAGCATTAAAGTGCGGCTGGCAGCGGTGAGGTGAGCCTCTCTCAACTCCGTTTTCCACTTTGAAGAACAACTTGTGCATCAAGTAATGCCTGCAGGGTTCATTTCAACTTGGGAGCTCTTCATACTGATGCAACTTTTACAAAAATGTGTTTTAGATATTTGTTAAAACTGTCACCATGTTGAAACGGTGTAATATGAGACGGATGATCTATGAGAAGATGGAGGCGTCTGCAGAAATGTACTGCTCACAGTCAGAAACAGCCAATCAGAGCCAGGAGGAGGGTCTTGGCGCTGTCAATCAGTGCCGCATACGCGCCGTGTCATGTGCTGATGGTGCAGAAACGACTTGCATCTGGTGAACCAGATGTAGTGTAGCGGAGAAAAAGTGAAAGGTTGTGAGCAACGCGTACTCGAGGGTGATTGACAGAGCTACGACCCTTTTCCTGGCTCTGGTTGGTTGTTTTTTTCAGAGCGGTGTATTTGCTGTAGGAAGGAGGCAGAGGAGCCAATTTTTTTTGTCTCACATTAGTTAGTGATAGTTTTAACAAATGTATAGAATCCATTTTTTTTTAATAAAAGTTGCTGTAATGTTTGTTCATGTGTGCATTTCCCCCCTTCCTCTGCAGGTGTCTTCATAGTCTTTCCCGGTCAGTGCAGCAACTAAGGACCAGCTTTCATGATCACGCCGTGTGGAAGCCCCTCATGAAGGTCCGTTTGATCCGACCTCCACTCGGCTTTCTCGCTGAAGTAAGACTGGAATCTGCTGCAGCCCTCAGGCTGTTCACGGTGTGTTTGTGTGCAGCTGCTGCAGAACGCCCCAGATGAAGTCCTGGTCATGGCTTCCTCAACACTATGCAACCTGCTGCTGGAGTTCTCGCCAAGTAAAGAGGTGACGATGTCACTTGACTCTGAAGAAGCCGTCACATCCAGCTGTTCTCAGAGATAGTTGATCAATTATATGTGGCTCAGTTTGTAAAGAGAGTACATTTTTAAATGTAACGGACAGTAGGCCAGTTTAAAGCGGATCTGTAAATGAAGTTGTTGTCGTTTCCAACAGCCCATCCTGGAGTCTGGGGTGATAGAGTTACTATGCAGTCTGACTCAGAGCGACAGCCCTGCTCTCAGGGTAAATGGCATCTGGGCCCTGATGGTAACGAGCAAACTTTTGTTTCATTATGGAGTTCATTGTATTAAAAAAGAAAGGAAAAAAAAATGGTGATGGAGAAAACTCCCATCTCATGTGCACACATGATGCGTTTCCAGAACATGGCGTTCCAGGCCGACCAGAAGGTGAAGGTGGAGATCGTCAGGTGTCTGGGCACCGAGCAGCTGTTCCGCCTGCTCTCCGACCCCGACACCAACGTGCTGATGAAGACTCTGGGTTTGCTGCGTAACCTGCTGTCAACGCGCCCGGTGAGACACAATCTTACCAAGCACTTCTGTTCTTGCTTCTACTTGAAATAAGGCAAAACTAACTTACAAGTAACGTGTCAGCAACATATAGAAGCTAGTTTTAAAACAATAATTCCTCAA
>NW_015113009.1:29228-36447 GCF_001443285.1 Poecilia latipinna
GATTCTGCAGCTCCCAGAATAAAGACTTTTATCATGTAGTTTTTGGTAGAAAGAGAGAGAAATGATAAAAACAATCAGTCATCCAAATGGAAATTATTGAGCTCGTTTTAATTTATCATGCGATTAATTGATTTATTGATTAATTGCTTATTGCAACAGGCTCAGATAGAGGCTGATATCGGCCCTCCATGGTGCAGCGTTTTCTCCTGTCAAGTTTATTAGTTAGAGCACATTTCAGCATCCAGGCAGTTCAAAATGCTCTACACTATAAAAATGTAATAAAGCAGCTAATTATGAAACAAGAAATAGACATTACATTTTGCCAAATACCATCATCAAGCGTGTACAGATCAGATAGCTGGGTCTTTAGCCTTGATTTGAAGGAATTCAGTGTTTCAGCTGTTTTGCAGTTTTCTTGTTCCGGATTAGAGGAGCATAAAAATGCTGACACTGCTCTGGGGCATCCATTGCCTCTGACAGTAGAAATGATCAAAAACAGAACGCTGTGCGGGAAATGCAGACACACCAGTTAGAGGTGAGATTCAGGCTGGATTTCTATTGGTTGAGGGCTCAGCCAGCGCTGCGTTCAGGTGTCTCCCTGAGCCGTAATGTGCCGAATGTGAAGGATTTTCTCCAGGCACCTTTAAACACTGACCTCCCTCTGCTCTCTCCTTGTGCTGCCAGCACATAGACCAGATCATGAGCTCTCACGGGAAGCAGATCATGCAGGCGGTGACCCTGATCCTGGAAGCCGAGCACAGCATAGAGGTCAAAGAGCAGGTGAGCGTACGAAAGAGGATTTCTGTGCAGCACTTGGTCCTGCTGCTGCACTGCAGGATGGGATTTCTACATTTTGTCCGAGTTAAATCTGTGGTCAGCTCAGATGAAAGCACCGACTCTTTGTTTTTTTTGTTTTTTTTTCCACTCAGACGCTTTGCATCCTCGCCAACATCGCCGATGGAAACACAGCCAAGGAGCTCATCATGACAAACGATGACATGCTCCAGAAAATTAAATACTACATGGTACGGCCCAGCGTTGAACACAAGCTTGCTTCACTGTAACTTTCTGATTCTGGTTTTCAGCCTCTTTAAAAGAAATGCATTTGTTTAGCTAGAAACTGAACATTTATTTCATTTTGTTTAATTGGATTCGTATCACATGAGGATGTTTCGTATGCTCTTATTACTCGCGTTGAGAATAATCAATAACTTCTATAGGAGAACGCTTTGATGATTTATTGTTATGACTGACGTAAAAATGTTTAGAGAAAAACTATCGATTCAGGATTTCAGGAAACATTTGAGGAATGAATCAATAATGATGAATATAGACATGTGATTAATATCAATACAGCCGATAGAATATTCCCTGAACCGCCAAGCCAGAACCGCACAGCATTCTGAGAGATGTAGGAAAAGGAAAGGATTCAACTGCTCAACCTTTGACAGCGAGCTAAGCTAGTTGGTGGCATCAATTAACTCAGTCTTTGGTTACCTAGCAACAACTGTTGCTAAGTAACTTGGGTAGCAGCAGTTTTATGTTTTGCTGCACTGCTTCATAACTACTTAAAAATAATTTTTAAAAAAACAGTGGAGTGAAACTCTGTAAAGAATTCCACATAATAAAAAAAAACAACTAGCCAATAATTACCAATATTGACAATTATCAGTACTGACTGGTATATGAGCTGATATGATGAGTTTTTCAGTCGTGTTGTCATTCTGAATTGTGCTGACGGCTCAGAAGGCGTTGGTTTCGCTGCGGAGCGGGGACGTGTGTCTCTGACGTCCTCTCTGTCCTCCGTTCCCACAGGGACACTCGAACGTGAAGCTGCAGCTCGCCGCCACCTTCTGTGTGTCCAACCTCATCTGGAACGAGGAGGACGGTAAGGACTGCTGCCAGCTGCTCGATTCAGATTACAGAAGAACTCGGATTAAAACAAACATGGCAGAAAAAGAGTTTCTATTACATTTCTGTTAGTCGCAGGGTTTCTTTTAGTAATTTTTTTAATGTACCCTTTTAAAAGTTGATCGATTTTTGTCGTGAAGCTGAAAAGTCAAACCTGGGCAAAATTCCTACATTATACCAGTCAGTAGTTTTATCATGACAAAATAAAGTTTAAATATGGAGGTGTGTTAGTTTTAACTTCTGTTTAGATTTTGTTTCTGTTCTCTTAAATCCCAACAATAAGTTGCTCTGACATTAACTTTTAAACACAAACAGATCAGCAGCATGTTTCCATGTTGCATGTTTAATATGCCGTATTTTCCGCACCTAAAAACCTTCAATTTCCCCAAAAGCCGACAGTGCGCCTTATATATGGACCAATATTGAGCCACAACAGGTCTAGCAACTACGGTAAGCAGCCGCCGACTTCATTTTCGCCTGTGGAAGAAGAAGCGCGCGGTGCATGCTGGGATAGTTGTCAGAACGCTGGTTTGTTAATAAACTTTGACTAACCTATCTACCTACCAACCGTCTATAATCAGGTCGTCTGCAGGTCATTTAGCACCACGTTCTCCACCAACATGCTGTGTGCGAACGGAGAAGGGTGACCATCGTCCGGCCACGCCCCGGCCCAGTCGCGGAAGGCTCTCCTCGCCGACCGGAGTCGGACTGTTTTGTTGACATTCTTTATGTCAACAAAGTGGCTTTAGACATTCACCAGGGTGCTTCACTAGGGTTACCAAGGGACCAACCCTATACATTTAAAGCCGGGGGGCTGGGGGGGAGACAGAGACTGCGGCGGCAGTGTGTCGGTTGGTCTGCGTTACCCAGAAAGCAGTTGGGCGCAATATCGCAACACCAACACCGCGAGTGAAACAATGACTGGGCCAGCCTACTATATAATGTACTCGTGGACCAACTTTTTATTATCACACATCCACATTTGTAAATTACGGATTAAATCGCGTCCCTAACTGTAGCGTCTTATTCTATGCGCCCTATATATGAAAAAAAGTTTTAAAATAGGCCATTCATTTAAGGTGCGCCTTATAGTGCAGAAAATACGGTAATTAATTACGCTTTTCAATCAACCAAAACAAAACGGTGTTAGTTTAAATTGTGTTTCAGTGTGTTTTCACTGAGGAACATTAGAGTGTCTGGTTGTAATGATCGGTTTCCAGTTTATTTCAGATTTCTCCCACATCATTTTTCAAAGTACTTTCTTGTCCACTGGAATCTGGTTTAAAATTTAATGACCCAGCTGCAACCAAAGTCAAAACATTTGCTAGAAAGCACAGCAAAGTCTTGATATTAATCTTAGAAATTTTCTAGAACAAAAAATGCGAAAAATGTGTAAATATTCAGGAATTTCCAACTTTTTTTTCTGAAAAATTTCTGAAATTAAAATAAAAACTTCTGAATTTTTTTTTGGCAGTAATTTACTCTGTCTACAACGGCCTCAGTTCGCCGTTGTAGAACGATTGAAGACTGGGTATAAATCGATACCTAGTCGATTTATACCGACTTCTTTTTTTAAAGAAGTCCGAGTACCGAGTCTTTTTTTAAAAGTAGAATCAGGTTGAAAATCCTGGAGTCTTCGACACGATGATGAAGTTTCCCGTTTGCTCCCGGTTGTGCGCCAGGCTCTCAGGATCGCCAGGACAAGCTGAGGGAGATGGGCTTCGTGGACGTCCTGCACAAACTGACGCAGTCAGCCGACCCCAACCTCAGTGACAGGTTGTTCCAGAAACCCCCTCTGCTCCTCCGTCACCAAAGTCTGACCATAACCATGACGACGATGTGTTTGTGTCTCTGCCAGGGCGAAGACGGCGCTGCAGCAGTACCTGGCATGACTACAGTGGGCAGCGATCCTCTACTGCCAGCCTAACTGACGGTCATCTAGAGGACGCCTGCCGCTGCCTCTTTGGGTTTATGTTGGCTTTCGTTTTGAGACTTGCACAAAGACACCTTTTTGTTTCGTCTTGGACCTGTGGCCCGCGTTTCTCCTGCCTCCCGTTTCCAGCGGTTCTTCTCGGCCCCAACTCTTCCTGGAGCAAGAGGAGGCTCCGAGCGTGTGGCTGTTTGGTTGTTGGAGAAATTAGGGAAGTTTTACTTTTTTTTTTTTTTTGTCCTTTTGTCTGTTTTTGCTTGAGAGGTAACTTTCTGGGGTTTGACGTCAGAATCCCATACATGCGCTGGTCTGAGGCCTCTCTTCTTCTGGGACTCCTGATGGTGGAGATTTGGAACAGGAGAACTTCCTGGTGTTTGGATTAATATTGCTGTTAATATTAATGTCTACCCAAGGCATCACTAGCAAGGATATATTTGGAAGAAATGCCTATTTTGAAACTTTGGGTGTTTTATTTTTTTGTGGACATATACCTCGTAAATAAATATAAATATATACATATATATATATATATAAATTTAAACATAAATATATATTTTTGGATTTTTATTTTCCCCTGTTCTCAGCCCACTGACTTCATCCTGTCCCGCTACACCTCCACTCTCAGCACAGTTGGACCTGCAGCCTGATTGGATCGCCATTAAAACCCTGAATTTTGTCTGCAGGGGTGAGAACAGAAAACAAACCCAAGGATCCCAGATTTCTAAGTTTCCGTTGGTGACCGTGAAGAGGCTGCCTGCACTCGACGCCCATCACCTCTGCCCAGTGTCCTTTCAGTCCCCATGAGAAATGTAGATGGTGGTGCTTAAACCAATCTGCTCCGTTATCAGTGGACCAGAGGAGGATTCACTGTGTCACCCTCCCCCCCTCCTCCCCTCTACTCCTTTGTCTGTGTGTTTGTCAGAATGAAAACATGGACAGGAAGCCCCCTCCTCCAATAGGTCCACCTAGCGCTCCGGTGTAGAACCTCCCCTCCATCCAGGGGTTTTTAGTGTTGCCCTCTAACATTTCAATCCGTACTGAAGTTCTGATAGAATGAATGTTACAAAGTGGAAAATATATGCAGACCTGCAGAAGGATTCCTTTGTGTTGTGTGTTATTTCTTCTGTAGGGAGGCTGCATAGAGTTTTTGTTTCAGACCCAAACCTAGATAAAGCTAGTTAAAGCTGCAGTATGTAGCTTTTTTTTTTCTTTTTGCATATTTGTTGAAACTGTATGAGAGATAATTTGTGTAAAAAAAATTATTTCTCTGCCTTCTTTCTCCCAGTGCTCCTAGTACTTATTAGAAACAACCAGTCAGAGCCAGGAGGCGGGTCTTGGCGCTGCCAGTCAGCTAGCAGAACCTGTCCTGAATGCTAGGCTGGTTAGCATGGCCACCAATGACGGTGGATAGATGATTTTCCTGTAATGGTAGGTCATTTCTCTGTCATTTAGCAGTGAGTATATGAGATTGATTGGCATCACTAAGACCCGCCTCCAAGCTCTGATTGGATGTTTTCAGTTTCTTGAGATACCAATAGTAGCTCAGAGAGGAGGTGGAGGACCTTGAATTTTTTTCCCCACAGATTGTCTTGTCTCATACTCTGTCAAACATGGTGACAGTTTTAACAAATATATCTAAAAACAACATATTTAAAGAAGTGACAAAGTGACATACTGCAGCTTTGATGTATTCATTTCTGATGTAAACCCACAACATTGCAGAGCCTGACTTTTAATATTTGGTACTAGGAAGCGTCTAGATGCTCCTTTTAGTCTTTTTTGTTTTGGGTAAATTTCTTACAAGAATAAAAATACGGGGTTAATTTAACTATATATATATATATATATATATATATATATATATATATATGCTTCGACCTTGTGATGGTCACCGTCACGGCTGAGTACGGTTAAAGAACGGGTTCGTTATCGACACCAACAACGTGGCATTTGTGACTGTAACTCCGTATCGTTTGACAAAGATGTCAGGCCCAAAATGGCCTCTTTTCTAATTTTTCTTAGTGTGTTTCTGGCTTGAAGCAAAGGACAGTATCCAATGAAATGAAGGTGCTGAACTAAACATTTAATATTCTTGGTTCATCTGGAGTGAAATAAAAGTGAGTCATTGTTAATGTCCATGTTCCCACCTGCTCATCAGGTTTGACTCCGTTCTGTTGTCACGTCGTGCCACCAGCGCTCCCATCGTCACACTGAGAGACTCCAGTTCTGCTCCGCTTCCACGGAAAATGGCTTCCGACTGTCGGCGGTTCTGAACGGCCCGGTTCTGTTTCAGAGCGACGACGTCATCGCCGCTGAAAATGAGGCTGAAACACTTCGACGCACTCTGGTTTGCACCCAGGATGAATGGATGTTTAGTGCCTTTCAAAGTATTCACATTCTTGGAATTTTTCCACATTTTGTCACATTACAACTAAAATATATTATTTTTGTGATTTCAGGTAGAAAAGAATAGAATATACTTTATTGATCCCCCAGAGGGAAATTGACAAGATATTTCATCCAAAGTGTTAATATTAGAAATGGATGTAACCAGAAACAACATAAAATTTATTCAAAAATATGTACACAACTGTGATATCATAGGCAATTTCAAAATGGCTCAATATAAAATGAATAACAAGTATGCACATGGAGATATGTTGGTCTATAAATACATTTACAAATGAGTTCTGAAAAAACTTAATGACACTCAGAGTTGGACGTTACAAAACCTGGCAGACTGAATAGACCGGGACTGCTCCGGTCCGGTCCTGGAGAGCTACGAGCAACTTTAAGATCCATCTGTTCTCAACAGACGGGGATCAAATGGCTGAATTCCCTCAGCAGCAGCCATTCAGCTAACGAGCCTGGAGTCGAAGTCTGAATTTTATTTCTTGGTGGCCCTAATCCTCTTCCACTCGGTCCCAACTTGTTGCAACCCAAATCATTTTCATCCATCACCTTGTCTCCATGTCAACCAGATTATACCCAAATCAAGCTGACCCTTCTGGGTGCTTAATCTGAATTCCTACCTGCTGTTTGGAAATTGTTTCTTTTTCAAAACAAAAAACAAACAAACCTCAAAGACTCCACTCTTACAAAACAACACTTCTTTATTTTAATGTATGTAATCCCAAGTTTAAATTTGTATGTAACAGCAGTCTGTAATAAAATACATCGGAAACCCAGCAGCCTCCACCAGGGGGGGCAGTTTTCCCTCCGGCCTGAACAGCTCAAAAGCAGGCACGTTTCTCATGCAAAAATAATAATAAAAAAACATGCATTTGATTTAAATCCCAGTGGGGTATCACTCTGCATCACATCTCACTGCAACAACCCCCCCCCCCGGCCTCCCCCCACCACCCCCTGCGCGCCGCG
>NW_015113009.1:39651-56446 GCF_001443285.1 Poecilia latipinna
CCCCACCTCACCCACGTGGCGCTCAGGATCTGAACTCCACACATTCATAGAAGTTTTGTTTTCCAGTGTGTAGAAAGTCCAAGAAAGCGTTCTCTGCTGTTTCTGTAACAAAGTGGGGGACTAGAAAGCTCAGGGTCTACAGCGAACAAACCAGACCGAGGTCCTGAGGCTTCTGTAGCGTAGTGGCTCTGGCTGAAGTCTCGTAACCCTCCCACCCCCCGGCGGTCGGAGGCGGCGTGTGTGTGTGCTACATAAGAACTGTGAAGGGTTCCACGTGACGTGCAGTACCAACCCACCGCGTTTCCTCTGCACCAGAGCCTAAACGGAGCGGTAAGCGTTTCAGAGGAAGGTCAGAGTGTTCTCAGCAGGGGGCATTGATGGCTTCTTCTGGGTAAAGTTGGACTGACTGAAGGGACCTGTGGGCCGGTGAGAGAGGGGGGGGGGGCGTCTTCACATGGAGAAGGCACGAATGGCTGGATGGCTAAAGCTCAGGGGGAAATGTGCGACGTACAATCTGAATGTGCTTGACTTGAAAACTACAGATGCAGCCCAGTACATGAAAATGGCATTAAATGGTTTACTTCGAGAACAGAAACTATTCATGGTGACGTTATGAGTTCATTTTGATAATTGTGGCCTACAGCTAAAAAAACAAACCCTAAAATGAAGGATAGAGCAATAAAAAAAAGGGATTTTTTGGATGTGTGGCGCCGTTTCCTGTTTTAAAGCTGCAGTATGGAACGTTTAGAAGAGATATACTTTCACGTATTCGTCACCATTACAGATAATCTGTGAAGAAAAATTGAACTCCTCTCAGTACCAACTAGAAACAACCAATCAGAGCCAGGAGGCGGGTCTTAGCGCTGTCAATCACCCCACCATGAGGCGCTTCTCCCGCTTGTAATGGTAAGTTTGTTTCGCCGCCATCAGCACATTGAGCAGCGAGTACATGAAATTGATTGACAGCTCTAAGACCTGGCTCCTGGCTCTGATTGGTTGTTTATTCAGATGGCAATAATAGCTCAGAGAGATCGAGCTTTTCAGATTATCTTTCTCATAACATAATGCCATGATATGGTGAGAGTTTCAACAAATATAAAAAAAACATATATATAAACATATATATATATATATTTAAAGTTACATACTGCACCTGTTGTGCTCATTTTCTCCTTTCACTCCACGCCATCGTTTTTTATTTTAAGCAGGTTTAAGCAGAGTCGCAAAACCTGAAACTGCTGCTGCGCAAGCTGCTGAAGATGTTGTTGCTAGGCAACCAATAAGTGAGCTAGTTGATGCCACCATACCAGCATATTGAGCCATGAGAGGCTGAGTCGCTCCAGCCTTTCCTCTGCCTACATCTCCCAGAATGCTGTTTGGTTCTGGAAATGAGTTTGGTTTAGTTATTGAACATTCTATCAGATGTGTTATCTATTGATATTGATCGCGCGTCTATCATAATATATGTATTATTTAGCTGTTGCTCAGCTCTACCTCCATCCCACAATGCACTGGTGCGATACTACATACTAAAGTATAGAGTGCATCTCAGCATTAAAACCATTTTCTATGTCGGTTTGATTGGGAATTTTCTTTTGCTGTAAGCCATAGTCATCAAAACAACACAGAAACATTTATAATATAGTATATATATTGAATCTATAAAACACATGAGTTTTGCTTGACAACTGAAATTCCTAACTTAAATAAAGTTTCTGAGTCTAGCTTGTTGAGAAGCAGCTTATGGAGCATTTTAGGATCTAAACTGTGGTTCTGTTTTCCTCTTTGGCATTGAACCCAAAGGTACAAAGTACTTTAATTACACCATGAGAGAACCAGGCCTCGCTGCTGTAGGGAAATGAGTGGTATGAGGGTGTGCATCTGTGTGTGTGTGTGTGTGTGTGGGTGTGTGTGAGTGTACAGGGGCAGATGATTGCCTTCCTTTAGAAAATAAGATGAGGAGTGAGAATGAGCGACTTTACATTCCAGGCCCTGCTGTGAGGACTCGGACCCACCAGCTGGGGGATGTGTGTGTTTGTCCGTGCCTCTGCAGGGGGAGACCTCTTGGTATTTAAAAAATAAAACCGATATCAGATGGGAGAGGGTGTGAGAGAGAGAGAAAGGGACAGAGGAATGCTGTCTGGTTCTGCGTGTCAGGAGCTGAAGGCATCGACTCACGCCGCAGTTCTGCAGGATTTGTGTCACTAATAATCGGTGGGTGAGCCGGTGAGTGATATGCTAACAGAAGGCTGTTAGCATAGACTGTTAGCGTAGTCAGGAAGCCTCCCAACCATCCCAGGCTTCCTGTCTGAGACGGACCAGCTTGCTGCTTCACCGACCGCTTTGTTCACGGCTGCATCGCGCAGCAGAAACCCGCCTATTGCCCTGGATCGTCCTCGTCGATGAAGCTGAAATCCTCCGTGGAGGTTTTGCTCTCTTCTCCCCGCCAGCCCCACTCCTGCATCTCCACCTCCTGCGGACTGGCGGCGGCTCTGGCCTCCTCGTGGCGTCTCTGCAGATTGCACCTCGCCGGAGTGTGAGCGTCTCGCTTTGCTGAGCTCCCAAAGTCCAGAGACACGGGAAGGGACATGGTGGAGGGATGGACGGGCGCTGCGGTGGACGCGACGGCAATGGACAGGGAAGGCCTCAGCCGGCGACCCCTGGGAGACGAGGAGACGGACGAGGGAGCCGAGCGGTGTGAAGACAGGGGAGGGGGCGTGTCCTGAGAGGGAGGCGGGGGGAGCAGGCCTCTACTGCCACAGCTGGTGGGCCGCGATGGGCAAGAAGAGAGAGATGGCGAGGAGGAGAGGGAGACGGAGAAGGACAGCGACAGCGAAGGGTTGCTGGAGCGCAGAGCAGGCTGGTCCTCCAGGGATGGCAGGAGGATCCCGTTGCTGGGGGACACCTGGGGGCTTTGGGACACTGGGGACCCCTTCAGAGCTTCTCCCTTCGATGACAGGAAGCTTGAGCCAGTTGCCACGGGGCTGGCTGGGGGCTGTGCTGATGCTGATGGAGAGGAATCAGGCCTTTTTGGTGAGTGATGAGTCGGGAGAAGGCATCGCGGCAAACCCTCGCCCTCCGGGTCTCCGCTGTCCAAGAGGGAGCCGGCGTCCTCTATCGGGGGGGAACGCGGCGCTGCTGCAGGCGCCGGCGGGAACCAGGGGCTGGACAGCAGCTGGCTGGCACTGCCCTGAGGCGGGGCCAGGTTTGGCACTGCGCTCATCAGGATTGGCTGTGGGGTCGCCTGGAGGAGGGGCTTCAGCAGGCACGCCATTTCCCGCAGCTCCTGGCTGAGGTTGGACACTTGTTTGGACAGAGAGTTCATCTGGGAGAGGAGGAGACAGAGACACAACCAGACGGTCACATCGCTTCATTAAAGAACTCTGTCAGTCCTGTTACCAGGTACCGATTCCAGCCTAAGACCCAGAACCTCATCTGAACGTTGACGTAGAAATGTTTGCCTGACGACGGATAAAAGGAGCTACGATAAAATCACTTTAAGCTTTTCAGACAATTTTCAGTTTAATCAATCAATCAAAAAATCATTTCAATAGCAGGTTTTGGCAACAGTTCAAAGTTCTTTATGTCATAAAAACACAAAAATAAGAAGTCATAAAGACATCACAGTCACCAAATGAGAAACCAGCAACAAAACCAATACATTTGATCCAAATCATCAATACATATCAAAATATGTTGGTCAATATTCCAGTGATTATGGGTCAAAAGCTCAGAAGGTTTTCCTTACCTGGGTTTTTAGCCTGGATTTAAAGGAACTCAGTTGGTTTTGTTCCAGATCAGAGGAGCATTAAAAACAATCCACCTGCATTGTTCACATTACATGCATCAGCATCCGTTACCTGTCAGGAGTCATCATACGCTGCTACGAATTACATCAGTTTACTAATGATGACATTTGTTGTGAATTATCGCAATGAGTAAACTAAACTGAATATGACCTGAGTCGGCGTTTATTTTATAGAATGGGATGAAAATTACAATCCGGGGCTAAAAAATCTCAGTCGGCAGGAAAAATGCGACAGTCATGATGCATCAGGTCAGAACTTACCTCCTCTGTCAGCTTCGCCACGCTCTGCTTGATCTCAGAGTGCTCACGCATCCCTGCAGACAGCGGGAATATTCAAGGCTTCCATATTAGCTCGCAGGAAAGGAAGAGAACACACACCATAGATGGGGTAAGTGTGTGTGTGTGTGTTTTTTACCTGGGTAAGGGGAAGGTGGAGCTGCAGTTGACAGGCTGGGACTGAACTCAAACTTCGGTGAGGAGGTGGAAATGCTCTCTGTTTCGATGCCGTCCACGAATCTTTGCAGGACAGAAAGGGTTAAAGGTCAGAAGCATGACCTTTAACCCTCCTATCTGTAGCGGCCGCTACAGATAGGAGGAGTACACTTCCACCAAAAGACTCAAAAGAAATTTTGAGATGAATCTCTGAAATGTTCCAGAAAAAAAACCTAAAACTTGGAAATGTCTGAGATTTTCTGAAGTCGAACATTTTCGACTTTTAAAAATTTTCCGTGTCAAAAGTTGAAGATTTTTTTTACATTTCAAACTCTTTCTTGAAATTTTCTTAAACTAATGTCAATTTTGCAGGGTTTTATTTCTTGCTAAATTCCCTTGTTCTGAGATGAATCTCAGAACATTTGTTTTTTTTGCATCTTTTTCCTCTCTCCATCGGCCCCGGCACGTGGTCAGAATGTCGATCCGGTCTGAACGGACAGTAATCGCTGCGCCGCCTCTCCCCGGGTCTTTACACATCTACACATCCATGCAAACCATTCAGCTGCAGTCGGAAACCCTGCAGCAGGTCCCATATGATCCACCAGCTATGCAATCTACCGGTTGCCATGGCAGCCAGACACCGATTGCAGCAGAGTCCACTGCAGTTTATTTCTGTGGCTCTGAGGTTGTGTCATTACACGTTTTATGATTACAGTTTGCACCTACAGAGAGAAAGCGTGCGTGTGTGTGTGTGTGTGTTACCTGGGGCTGAGCTCGGGTGGAGCGCTGCTGAAGCTAACCACTGGTATCTGCAGGGTGGAGGGCCGTGAGTGCTCGGTGGGGGCCCTGAAGGGCCGCGGAGCCAGGAGGGGGGAGCGCAGCGGGGAGCTGAGGCCCCTGCTGAGATGCAGCGGCGAGCGGGGAGCCCGGGACACGGAGCTCTGCTCCTCGTCGCCCTCCTCGTCCTCACGGATGGACGGCAGCTTCTTCACCAGGCCGCCGTTGCTCTCCCAGTCCTTCTGACACACGGCAGGGTCAGAGGTCAGAACTCGCCTCCCAATGTAATCAGCAATAACCAAAGCTCTTTGAAGAATTTTGAATGAATGTGAGCGTTGAACTTCCCTTGGGGATCAATAAAGTATATTTTGAATTTGAATTTTGAGTCATCAGACCGACTGAGCTGAAGGAGAACGGACTGCAGTGTCTTAGCTTCACCAGTAGATGTCAGGCAAATACAAGAGTTTGTCTGTGATGATTTGTTTAAGCTGCTGTTCAAAATAAAAAATCCAAATTTGTTCACTGCAGAAACACAAACTCTTACCAAGTATTTTTGGTTTTCTGCAAATATCGTACAACACTTGAACTAAGACAAAACATAAGAAACTTTTCAACAAGAAATACGGGTCAATAATTTCTGAATATTGATGAAAAAGTACTAGTTCCATTGGCAGATGACTTCACTTATAATTATGTTTTTCCCAAGTCATAAGTGAAATTACCTGCCAGTGGAAAGAAATGCTTTTCATCAATATTAAGGAATTATTGTCTTAAAACAAGCTCCCATATCTTGCTGAAGAGTTACGTGTAAGTTAGTTTAGTCTCGTCTCCAGTGTGATAAGATATTTGGAGAGGAAACTAAACAAATGTAGTTGGTATGATTCTATGTTTTTGTAGTGAACAAGCTGGACAAAGTGTGCACTCCGTTCCTTTTCTTTTAAAAGGTCTTTACTTTTATCAGCTCCGTCGTTCAGGTTCGTCAGTGTTCGGTTCAGTTGTAAACAGAACGCTTGTTCAAAGACTACAATAAACGGAAATAAAAAGTTTAACTTTAAATTCTGTTTGCCGACGTTCAGCGCAGTGTCAGGTTACACTTGTAGATGGACTGGTGAAGCGTGAGGAGTGTTTTGCTGAGCTGCCCTGGAACCCATGTGGTTCTATCGATCACAGAGGGATGACGAAGTGGGTGGGAGGCTCAGTCTCTGCCTCAGGCTATTCCAACTATCTCTGTGTCAGGTACAGGAGTGATGGCAGACTGGGACAGGAGGGGATGGATGGATGGATGGATGGATGGATGGATGGATGGGTGGGGGGGTGGGTGGATGGATGGATGGATGGATGGATGGATGGATGGAAGGATGGATGGATGGATGGATGGATGGATGGATGGATGGATGTCTAAAGTCATCCAGCTGTAGTTCCTTTATGCCCAGAGATTTCACCCTATTCTGCATTAGGATCCACTGGAGGTGAATTGTTTTACCTGAATGCTGCACTGTAAAAAACCAAAATCTCACCCAGTATTTCTGCCTAGTTCCTAGTGCAAAGACACTTGAAATAAGACAAAAACTAACTTACAAGAAATGTTTCAGTAATGTAGAGTACGGAGCCCCGTATGGGGACTTTTTTTTTTTTTTTCCCCCGTTTTGCGTTCCCTCGCATTAATGCACAAATCAGTTTGTGCGATAGAATTGAATACTGTAAGCCTTTCTTCCAGTGGCCATTGTACTTTCTATTACATAAGGCTTTCGTGAGGTTTTTCCATGTATGATAATATCTTGTGAAATATCTGAAGTTTTATGTCTTTCTTTAGGATAGAAATGCACCACAAACCGATGATATAAACAGAAACTTCCATTGCAAAGAAAGAAAAAAACAAAAAACGTCCAAACTACTTGGACTATTTGTGAGTTATTATCGCGGGGTAATAAAGTCATCTGACAGTTTTGATTGTGTCTCTATTGCGTTGGTCTGAAGGGTTATTGGTTTTCATGTGCAGTTCCATATTCAGACATGAACAAATCGATTTCCAATCAGTTTTTTTTTTTTTGCACCAAGGAGTTAATAATACACACCTTTTCACTGAGCCTCTTTAAATGTGCATGTATTTGAAATGTTAAATTGACATTTGGGACTGTGTACAAAACAGACCAGCAAATATTGCAGTAAGCTTATTGCGAGGAAACACAAAAAATAAATAAATAAATAAATAAATAAATCCCCACGTCCCCTAGGGGCCTCCGTAATAGAGGAGTGGTGCTTTAAGTAAATAATTCCTTCATATTGATTTTAAAAAGAGTATTAGTTCCACTGGCAGACTTTTCACTTACAGAAAATGAAAAATGTCATGTTTTAAGTTAAAAAAAAATCTGCCTGTAAGCTAATGCTCTCTTATTTCAAGTGTACCAAGATATTTGCATTGAAAACGAGACAAAATATCTGGTAATATTTAGTGATTTTGAAGCCCCAGCACATGGTTTTATTTTGTCTGGAGATTCCTCCACAGCTCCTGGGGATGTTCGCTTCAAACGACTCTCTGCTTTATTTGAGTTTATTCCTCTCGTCATTCTTTAACAAGCTTGTTTGTTTTGAATGCGAAAGTCGAATTAATAAAGGAAAACTAATTTCCTTTTTCATTATATCAAAATTTTCCCCAAAACAAACTGCAGATTAAAGGTTTGATATAAAATTAAGACAACTTTTCTTGCTCTTCTTGAAATGTCGCTTCGCATAAATCAAAGAGACAATGGAGAAGCTGTGTGTAGACAGAAAAATGCACTTTAGAAACATCATCCTAATGCATTTAGATGTTACACAGTTGCTCAAAAATGCACCGGTAGGAAAAAGAACTGCAGTATTCTAGGTTGTTCACATCACAAAGAGAGTTAAGAAATATTTTCAGAGCTGCATCCCACAATGCTCTTTAGATTTTGTCTGACGGGAAAAAGTCATGGAAGAAACTCAGTAAACAGTTTAAACACACAGAAACCTACTTTTGTACTTTCTGAAAATCAAATTATTTGATCCCACCGAGGCTCTGCTACAGGTTAGAAAGTTCATTTCTGTCCTTAATAAAAGTTTAAACCTTTATAATGAAAACTATAAAATGTAAACGCGTGGAGACTCGATTACCACTGTCTGCACTGCAAAAAACACTGAATATTACTGAATATTTAGGGTCTAGTTTGAAATAACACTTGAACTGCGACTGTACCAGACTAGAGGAGCTTCAGGGACTCGATGATCCCGGTTCTCCTTCAGACAGAAACGCAGCTCCTGCTCTAAAATTCAATTATTTGAGGCCATTTCATTGTTTCCATGGCCGTGTGATCAAGACCGCGCAGGCCAGCGTCAAGAAGCAGCAGCCTGTATTCATAAAGCCGGCTGCTCCGAGGCGCTTTAATCCGGCTGACATCCTCCTGTTGGTCAGCGCAGAGCAGAAAGAGAGAGTCCAGGTGGTCCGTACTGAACGCTGACCAAGGCAGAGGAAGGTGAAAGTCTGCAGTCAGGCTGAGAGGAACACAAGGGTGCAGTGTCCATTCAGGGAAAATGAGTGGCTGGGAAAAAATGTAAATAAAAAATGCTTTTCACTCCTGAGTATGTCTCTGTGACCTAACTTTGTCTGTAAATGACCTTTGAACCCTTCCCAGATTGAAGTTGCTCTTTTAAGGTCACTGTGGACGTCGCCTGTGTCCTGCAGAGAGACGACGCGTTCAAACCCGTTTGGACAAAACTGGAGCATTTAAATCAAAATCTGCTCACAAACACGTGAGACGCAGCACAGAGTGGTCGTCTTTCCCAAGTGTTATGGTTTCCTTCTGTTGCCGTGGTAACTAAGAGCACATCCACTCATTGACTTGCTCTACATAACACCTCGGTGCACCCAGATCTGCGTTTGCTTGTAGTAAAACTTGTTACAGCAAAAAAAATAAATAAAATAAAATAAAATAACGAAGGGGGACACGGATCCCGTTTTTATCGCTGACAACAAAATGAAATCTTTGATCAGATTTCTTCAATCGAACCCAAACTAATAAGCAAAAAGGAAGCCTTTTATTTAAAGCTTTGGATCTGCGACCTATGAAAACATCTGATTACTGGTTTCATTCAGATGCTCAGTTAATTGTTGATCAGCTAAAGAGTTCTTAAGCTGATCTTTGCAGCACGGAAGAAAAATAAAACATAAAAAAAAAGGCATTTTCATTTTTGTGCTTTTAAAATATGATGTGTCAGTTCATAGACAAAAAAAAAATCACAACATATACGGTGGTTTTAGTTCTTAAAAATGATATGTATATATTTTTTGACACACAGTACTTTTGAGCTGACGATTTTAACCCACATGACCAAAACTTACAAATAACATTATTTACAGCGTTTTAAATGTCGATGCTGCTTTACCGAAAAGGTTCAGACAGAAAACGTGTGAGAAAATAATAAACAGCTTGAATTAAAGACGAATGAGGAGGTTTTTCTGGGAGCAGTCTGCGTGTTTGGACTGAATTTTGAAACTATTAGGCTTTATGGTTCCACTAAGTAGAACATCTCATCATTTTGAATGTTTTGTTTCTCCTGTCTGCATCAATCAGTCGGCCAAACACCAGAACCAGACCATTTTCTCCCGATTGCCTCTCATGTTTCTCTTGTTTTTCTTGTTTGAGCTCATATTTTATTAGCTTATGCAGTCGAGTCAAATGACATGATTGCTTGTTTTGCTGCAGTTTTTGTAGTTTTGAATTATTGCTTCTCTTGCAAATGAGATCTTGGATCTCAATGAGACAACCTGAATGAATAAAAGTAAAAAAACAACAACAAAAAACAAAAAATGTCAATCAACAAATCAAGCAGTGCATAAATATTGCTCTTAATTTTCACATCCGTTAAAACAGAGAACAAAGTGCCTTATGGGACGTTTATTGAGTCGATAAACATCAGAAACATTTCATACATAATGACAATAAGCTGAAAATTCCTTCATTTAGCAGATCTGCTCTCAACAGGCCAAACCTCCAACAGGCTCTCACCCTGATCTCAGCCAGACCTTCATCACATCGTCTCGTTTTATCGGCTGCATGATGAGACTCTGGCGGCCAACGCCCCTCTGCTCCCCCTCCATCGTCTCTCCTTCCCCTAATCAACCCGCACTCCTTCCACTCCGTCCCTGCCGGCTCAGCATTCTATCGTTTCTTTTGTCCTCCTCCTCCTCCTCCTCCTCCTCTGTGGCAGCCGGGTTTATTTTTAGCTCTCCGTTTCTAATCTTAGCTCGCAGCTCCGCGGGAAACCAAGGAGCTCTGTGTGATGCGTGGGTGTGATAAGTGTACAGTTCCCCGTGTGAAGGCGTGTGTGTGTGAAGGCGTGTGTGTGTGTGTGTGTGTGTGTGTGTGTGTGAGGGTTTGTGTACAGAGCTCATTTTTTTCTTCAGAGATCTAACCGCATGTGTGGAGATAAATGAAAACTCTGCACACATTTCTTGCAGGCAGGGGGGAAAAAACGTGATTTTGTTCATGGTTCTGTGTGTGAGTGCTGGCAGATCTCGCTCTCCCTGTCATGTTCATCAATCAGAGACTAAAAAAAAGCCCAGGAGGAGAGAAGCCGAAGTGAGATCATGTGAGCTGGTGGACGGCTGGTGATTTCACAGTGAGATCGGATGGAGAGATTGTTACTAAGTGCACGACGAGCGACGACTGCAAATCATCTGACTGTGTGTTACGGCCACGCAGAGGAAAAAGGAAGAAGACGATTCTGCCACAAAAATCTCTGAAATTATGAGGTTTATCTCAGAACATTTCTAGAAAACACAAGAAAATTTCAGAGCTTGATAAGTCAAAAAGTTTCTAGAAAGAACTCAGAAACATTGAAGGTAATATCAGTAATAGTCTAGAAAAACGTAGAAATTTCTGAGTTTGAAAAGTTGAAAAGTTTTGGCTTTTGTATCTCATTTTCTTGTTTGTTTTTCCTAGAAAATTCTTGAGTTCAACCTCAATATTTAGGGTTTTTTCTAACAAATTTTCAACATTTCAAACTCAGAAATGTCCAAGTTTTGTTTTCCCCTTTTTTTGTGAAATTCTCCTCCCTTTTTCTCCACGTTTAACAGCTTTAATTCACAGTCATATTTCATAAAGCGTTATATTTTTGGATCGGGCACCTGTCGGCATGCCTGACACGTCTGCAGGATTCCCTCAGGTAATCAATAGCCGTTTATTTTTTTTTCCACATGCATATGACAGACATCTGCAGCCTCGGCCCGGAAACATGTGCAGCAGATTGCACATATGCCGGCGACGTTTTCTCTGCAGACAAACCAACAAACCACTGCAGTGCAGAGAAAAGAAAACAAGATCGCTCACGTTCTTCCTCCTTTCTCCTCTTCATCTTCTCCCTGACTGGCTGCTCTATTTTTAGCGAGCAGGATCCAATCTTAGCAGCAGCTGAGGAGGGAGAGCCAGTCAGGGAGAACCCGTGCTTCCCCCCCTCCTCTATTTTTAGCTGCAGGAGAGCTTCAAACGGCAGCACTCATCTATTCTGGTCTGTGTGTTTTTCTCCCTCTGCAGCAGCAGCAGCAGCAGCGCTGGAGGATCCAGTGTGTGTGTAGTGTGTGTTTGATGGCATGGACTTTAAATGGAGGCACGTGTCAAACCGCGTTATGAGGGTCAGACACGGCTTTTATCCATCCTCTCTTTGGGTTTTCTCCACATTACAATGGATATGTTTAAACAGAAATACAAGTTTTTATTCCTCTGATTCATCCGAGTCGACTCCTACGTTCCAGCATTCGTTATATTTCATTTGTTTGGTAGAGACAACGTGAAGTAGTTAGCATTTCAAAAAATAAATGTCTATTTTTCATCTTGTGTCCTTAAGTAAACGAGTCATCTGTTATACAAGCAAGGTGACTTAGCTACACAAATGTCATAAATACGATCAGTAAATACAGAAAAAGGAAACTACAACACAATTATTATAAATAGTGGTCAAGCAGTCCTAAAAGGCTATAAATGATATACATTCATAAGTAAACCTCCTGAACATTTTTCATATTTTATCACAATCCCACCTGATCAAGCATTTTCTGTCTAGTTTCTAGTGCAAATACACTTGAAATAAGACAAAACAATATTGATTAGTAGTAGTTGTATTGGCAGATTATTTTACTCATAACAAGATATTTTGCCCAAGTTATGAGCGAAATAATCTCAGTGGAACTTGTACTTTTTTCAAAAATTCATCATTGAGGAATTAGACTTGAAACAAGCTTCTACATCTTGCTGAAAAGTTTCTTGTGAGTTAGATTTTGTCTTATTTCAAGTGTGATAAGATCTTTACACCAGAAACACTTGGTGAGGTTTTGTGTTTTTACAGTGCAGCAATCAGGGAAAACAATCCCAATAAGAACAAGTTAGGATTTTCAACACCTACAGTGGATGTTAGCGTGAAAAGATTCACGCGGGTGAAATCTCTGGACATAAAGGTCAAAGGTCATGAACTCTGAACAGAACTTCATAATGATGAATGAATGAATGAATCAATCAAACTTCAGGCCAATACTTAACAATATTTTGTGTTTTTTCAGTGTAGGCGATTGTTGCAAACATCTATAATTCATTTAAATCAGACTTCTGGTTTTAAATTTTGTCCAACAATCCCCTGAACTGTTTGTAACTGGGATCCATGGCAACAAAAAACGTCAGAGTCTGGGTTGTTCAGATTCATTTGGCCTGAACATGCGTTTCCACACACACACACAAAACGACAGCCTGGAGAAAGAACTGCGGGTGTGAACGGGTGTGTGTTAGCTCCTCTGTTAGCTCAGTGGGTCTCTGTGGGCGGGTTGTACTCACGTCCGCGCCGTGGCCCTCCCGCAGGTTGTAGGTGAGGTCGTGCTGGATCTCGCTGATGAACTTCTGCGCGTACTCCGGGTAGAGGCGGAGCACCTCGCGCAGGCCCTTCAGGCTGATGTACTGCAGGTCGCAGTAGGTCAGCGCTTTGACGTTGGCGTTCGTCTTGATCACCTGCTCCTTCGTCAGAGAATCCGAACCAATCAGATCCCCTTTGCCTGATGAAATGAGTCCAGAACAAGAGGAGGATGTAAAACTGGTTTCACTTTGAGGGACTGTTTGCTTCAGAGCTGTTTCTGTGTTGACTGGTTTTGCTGTTTGGGGTTTATATGTCCCATTTTGGCCCTACATTTTCGTTTCCAGAAGCTTTATAGTCATTGGTTCACTACAGACGAACTCATTTCACATTCTGTTAGACTCACTCAACGAAGGAAGAAAGCTCTGCCAAATGTGGCTGATTTTGGAGTCAATTCCATGGAAGAGGAACAAAAGATTTCAGAGTTTTGTTCCTGTATGAGCCATAAATACCACCATCAGTGTCCCCCACATGTAAATAACGGCTGCGGTTAGTGTAGAATGGTGATTTATTTTTTATTTTTTTATGTGAATCAGCTTTATTGGTCCACATACAAGGAAATTCACTTCAGTTTTCAAGCAGACATCAGGTTCAAGACAAAAACACAAAATCTTACCAAGTATTTTTGGTCTAATTTCTAGTGTAAATATCTTTATTACACTTGAAATAAGACAAAACTAACTTACAAGTGACTTTTCAGCAAGATATAGGAGCTTGTTTTAAGTCAATAACTCTTGAATATTGAATAATTAAGCCTCATATTATTTTACTTGTAACACTGGAAAAATGTTTTGTTGTAAGTAAAATAATCTGCCACTGTAACCAGTACTTTTTTTTTTTTTTTACCATCAATATTAAGAAATTATTTACTTAAAACAAGCTCCTGCATCTTGCTGAATAATTACCTGTAAGTTAGTTTTGTCTTATTTCAAGCTTACTAAGATGTTAGACCCAAACTACTTGGTAAGAGTTTGCATTTTTGCAGTGTGCAGTTTGAATTTTAGTTTGTTTTTTTTAATCTTACCAAACTTTAAAGCTCTTTGGTGGAACAATAAACCTGCAAAGAATAACAGTAACTTTTTTTCTCCTGACTCCACGGCTGCTGAACTTTATTTGTGACGGATAATTTACATACATTTTGTTCACATAAGAGGCGTTAGAGATGTTTGCAGATTGGCTACTACGAGACCAAGCAGCTGTGATGCAGCATGCTGAGCTGGCCGTGACGGCCCCGGGGCCCGGAGCCGTCCCAGCGCCGCAGCTCACCACTCAGGGATTCGTCTCTCAAGGTCACTGCACCAAAACTTTTTTCTTTTTTTTTGACGCAGAGGGAAATTCTTCAGCGCACAACTTTATGTATCAGACAACATCATTTGGTTTGATCTGCTGTTAAAATAACTCTATAAACGTAAACACACTTTCATCTCTGAGCAGAGAGGGAAAAAAAAAGATTTTAGTCAACAGATCTCCTGTTTTCTGTGGCCTCACTGCAACAGGATCAATGCAAAACATGCAGAACTAATCCAGTTAATATTCCTTTTCAGCTCTGCCTTCGCTGTAAATACAAAAATGTGTAGAAAAAAAACAAAGCAAAAGAAAACAGGAGGAATTACAGTGTTATTCACAGACAGCAAATAGCAGTGCTGCTGCTGCTGCTCAGACCTTCATTTCGTCATTCCTGCCTTTTTGACATTTTTTTTAATCAATAACCACAGTTTGAAGATGGATTGTTCATAATCAACAGAGTGATGTCAAAAAACACAAAGAAAAAAAAAATTACCAGAAATGTATCGCCGTCTATAAGGGGAACCTGTAATTTGGACGCCTTTTGAAACAGACAAAAGCCTCCGCAGTTTTGGGATAAAGAAGAAGATCTGACAAAAGACTCATGGGGGCTGAGGAAAAAAAAGAGAGAGAGAAATGGTGGGGGAAAAAGGAAGAAAAATGAGCTGAGAGGAAACAGAAATGATGGAAGGAGGCAGGGAAGGGACTGCAGAGGGGTGGAGGAGTGTGGAGGTGGACAGAAAGGAGGGTAAAGGAGAGGAGGTGTGTGTGTGTGTGTGTCTGCACACTAACACCAGTAAACCAAAGAGAGGAGGGGATCAGGAAGTGGAGCATCTCTGAACACCTCCACATCCTCCTGCTGCCATCGCCCCCCCACCCACCACTTGCTCTTAACATGGCGGAGGAGATGGGCTCTTCATAATCTCCGTCTGCCTCGCCGTCTTCTTCAAATTTCTGCCCCCTCACCGCCTCCCCCGCCCCCACCACCTCTATTGTTGTCTTTTCAGGGAGATGATGGGTGGCGGTGGCAACAGAAAGCTTTGCTCTTAATAAAGATGAAACGTTACTCGGAAGTGACATTTCAGTGCGTCTGTCTGGTTTTGGGAAGTGTAGGTGAGAGCGATGAAGATGGGGAGCAAATGCCTTTCAAAGAAGTTAATTTTGTCAGTGTTGGTGACTCTTGGTCCTCGTGAACATTACCACTGTCAGGTTTGTTTTTTCTTTTTTTTTTTTGCTTCTACTTTTGCTCTTTTCAAGTGCAATTTCTGATCCAATTTTTCACACCTACTGCTATTAAATTGAATATAATGCAGACCAGCTGCAGGGAGATGTTCATACTGCAGGACATTAATAGTCCCAGATTCAGGCCCACGCAGACACGTCTATGACAGAGTATTAGAGCTACAGTAGGTAGTAAGAAATGAAAGGAAGATTCTGCTATGTAAACACTGAAGAAAAAAAGGAAATTTAATTGCTTGAAAAGTCAGAAATTTGATAGAAATAACTTCTGGGTATGAAAATCTGAATGTTTCAACTTTCTGATTTTCTTCTAGCAAATTTTGGACTTTTCAAACTCAAAAATTTTAAATGTTTAAAACTCAGAAATTTCTTTTTTTTTCCTTTAAAATTTCTGCAATTAATCTTATATTTTTAGAATTTTTTCTGGCATTTTTTTTTTTACTTTTCAAACTCCAAAATTTAAAATTTTTTTCTAAAAAAAATTCTGGGATTAATCTCAAAATTGATGAGGTTTTTCAGGTAAAGTTTTGACTTTTTAGGACTCAAATTTCCAATTTTTTTTCTTTTTTTTTTCAGAAATTCACCAGGATTAATCTCAAATTTCCAAGTTTTTTCTAGCAGATTTTAGATTTTTGAAATGCAAAAATTTGAATTTGAAATGTCTGAGTTTGAAAAGTAAAAAATCTGCTAGAAAACACTTAGATATTCGAGATATTCTGAAAAGAAAAAAAAAACATGGAAAACTGAGAAATTTGGAATTTCCAAGTGTTTTCTGGGAGATATCTGGGATTTATCATTAAACATTAGAATTTTTTTTTTTTTTTTTTTGCAAATCTTTGACCAAAATTGACTTGTTTTTTTCTAAAACTGTTTTTCAGATTTTTGGAAGAAATGTACTCCTTTGTTTCCATCTACAACGGCCCTACCTCGCCTTTTCTAATAGATACATCCAAAAGATGTAATGCATCTTAGCTAGCAGGGGGTGTAAGAGAATAAAAGGTCAGTGTTTTCATTGGTGTCACATGCTGTTAATTCAGCTTGAAGTAATGCGCAGCGTCATACTTGTTGTGATTTAGTGTGATGGTCAAAGTAAAGGTTAATTTAGGCACAAATTGACAGGCTGCTGGAGGTGTTACATCACAAGCCCTGCTCCTTCATCATGGCTTTAATTCAATATTTAATGCAATATCAGCCCAGGTGTTGATTGGATCACCGCTTATGAAAGCTATTCTGACTTCAAACAGCTACAGCTGACATAAAACTGTTCAGCCTTCACTGGAAAACAGGCTGATTACCAAAAACATGCAAACAGGTCATATAATTAAACAACTAATTCATCAAATT
>NW_015113009.1:60091-61594 GCF_001443285.1 Poecilia latipinna
TTGCTCCAGAGCCATAGATGTCATCTCCTTCACCCACATGTGGTTTGATGGTATGTCCATTTTTTTCCAGTGTAAAGATATTAGTCTCCTGGCCTGCAGGAGTCCAAAGTCAATCAATTTTAACTGTCTGGAATTAAAAACACAGTTCTCTGGATAAATACCTAAAACACACATTTTGGCCTCAGCAGATACATTGACTCCAACGATCTTTGACAAAGTTTGCGTAACCAAGTTCCAATATTGTTGTAATTTTGGACACTCCCATACACAGTGAAAAAGAGTACCCTTTCCAACCAAACATTTACAGCAGATATCTGGGATGTTGGGTGCCCAGCGGTTCAGTTTGACAGGAGTTATATAAGTTCTCATCAACCACTTGTATTGAAGGAGTTTCATCCTTGTATTAATTGACTGCTTTTGGGCCTTTACGCATGCAGATTCCCAGTCCGCTACCTGTATCTCTTCTCGGATGTCAGATCTCCATGCATCCAATCTATCTGCAGTGGATTCCTTATCATGCACTAGTAAAGCTGCATAAAATAAGGAAATGTGACCTCTCCTCTCTAAATTTTCTAGTATAATGTTCTCTAGGTATGACAGTGGAGGTTTGGATTCAATCTGTTTGTGTTTTGACATAATAAAATGTTTAATTTGTAAATACTTATAAAAGTGTTTCTTTGAAATGTTATATATTTGACATAACTGCTCAAATGTAAGAAGCCTGTCATCCTTATAAAGATCTGCCAGTTTCTGTACACCTTTATTTGACCAGATTTTGAAACCTCCATCAGCTCTTCCTGCCTTAAAATATCTGTTCCCCCAGATAGGTGAGAAAGAAGAAATGGGAGGGGTATCTCCAATATATTGATGGGTTTTATACCAAACATCAATTGTGTTTTTTAAAAAGGGATTTTTTGTCATTTTTATCAATTGTTTTGGCCTTGCGGAATACAAATACAAATTTAATCTAAGGTTTGTTACTAATTGTTCAATTCTTATCCATGCTGGGGGCATTTCGGTTGAAAAGTAGAACATGGCTGAACGCAGCTGGGCGGACCAATAATACAATTTAAGATTAGGAAGTTGTAACCCCCCTCTCTCATATGGCAGGTATAACAAGCGAAGTCTTAATCTAGGTTTTTTATTATTCCAAATAAATCTACTAAAAATACTGTTTAATCCATTAAAAAATTGGTTTGGAAGAGGCAAAGGTATTGACTGAAAAAGATACAAAAATTTTGGTAATATATTCATTTTGATCATGTTTATTCTGCCAACCATTGATATGGGCATTGCCATCCATTTATTTAGTGACTCGTTTACTTCACTAACCAGAGGATCATAGTTTGTTGATACAATTGTTTTAATGTCTGGGGTTATTTTAACACCAAGGTACACAAATCCTTCTCTTGCATTGATAAATGGGGTTTGTATAACCGGGTTTAATCTTTCATCCCTGTTCAAAAATAGAATAGAAGACTTTGAATCATTTATTTTGTAGCC
>NW_015113009.1:66873-80012 GCF_001443285.1 Poecilia latipinna
ATAAAATAAATTATGATTACGTCTCTGTAAACAAAATTAAAATTATAGTTAGCTAGGCTAACTCCAGGTTGAAGACTTTTATCATTCAGTTTTTAGTAAAAAAAGAGAGCGAGAAAAGATAAAAAATTATAAATCAGGCAACTTAAAATGATTGTGTTTCTTTTCATTTATCATCCGATAAACTGATTTATTGTTTATTATGACAGACCTAATTTTGAGTCGATCGTGGTTTTCAGTAAACAATAGAAGTAACACTGGCTCAGGTTTTATATCTCCTGACATAACAGAGGGCAGGATTCAAAATGTTATTAACTTACTCTTCGTCCAAAGGTACATCTAAGTCGCCGCAGGGGTCCCCGGCGATATCAGACAAGTCCCCGATAGTTGGGCTTGAGCTAATGATAACGATCTTTTGTTTCAATGTCGATCCTGAAGGTTTCCTAAACATAGAAACAACATATAACTGTCAGCCATTTTCTTTTCCTCCATGTTTACTTGGTGTTGATGCTGCATTACTGAACTGTGATCAAGCAAATGAGTTTATTTACCCAGAATTCACTCTGTAAATAATCCTTTAAATATTCTACAGCATAGCAGTGATAAAACAGTAAATATCTCATTTGGGCACCTGAAGCTTTTATTTACAGTCAGCTGTGATTCACTTCCTGTTGTGATCTGTTTTCTGTGTATTTATTTTGAGGTTTTTCTGTTTATTAGTCTGTTCCCTGTGAGTCTGTGTTGTCCTGTCTACTCGTTGATTAGTGTCACCTGTTCCTTGTCTCCCTGTGTTTTTAACCCCACCTGTTGTTTTTATCTCTTGTCGGGTCCTCATCTAATGTCAGTTGTCGTTGTACATCCGTAGTCACTAGTTCTTAGTTGAACTGGATAGTCCTGAGGCTACCTTGCTCCTTGTTCAGTCTTTTGTCAGTTGTATTTAGCTGTGTGCTATTGTCTCTGCCGTGCTGCCTAATCTGGACAGCTCTGAGCCACATTCATCATTAAGTTCATCATCATCTTCATCATAACCTGGGTCTCTGCATTCATCCTCACTACCTCTCATTCACCACTTCATGACACTTCCTGTTTGAAGTTTGATGTCTTTTTAAAGAACTACTTCCTGTTTAACTTTTAGCTCGAATCATCTGGGAATAAAATCCCCCTCGTCGGCCATTTTGTCTATCTAAACCGTAACCCTAACCATCACAAACATAGCCCTAACCCTATCCAAAACTCAATTCACACCTTAGTCCTAACTCTAACCCCCGACCCAAAAACTGTTTCCACTCGTCAGGACCAGGCTTCGGTCCCCACAAGGTCTTACAAACAAACGCACACACACACAAACACACCTGTTTGATTGTAATATCACTGCATTGACAATTATTGTGTTTTTTGTTGCAGTTTGTTGTAAAACGTTACTAGTTTAGTTACAGTCAGGNAGTGCAATTAAAATCTCCTCCAATTACGTAAAATCCTTGAAGAGTAGATATAGTAAGAAACAGATCTTCAAAAAATTTTGGCTTATTTTCATTTGGGCCATATAAACTCACTAAATTTAAAGTAAATGAGAAAATATTACCCTGCACAATTACGTACCTACCAGCTGGATCTTTTATTGTTTTTACTATTTGGAATGGTATAGTTTTGTGGATCAAAATAATTACGCCTCTTGCATAATTATTATATGATGCATGTATCACATGGCCTGGCCATCTATTTTTTACAAACTTTATCTCACAATCTGTTAAATGCGTTTCTTGAAGAAAAATTATCTTTGATTTAAGTTGCTTAACCCTGTTTATTACCTGTTTCAGTTTAGTTCGTTTCCTGAGTCCCCTCACATTCCAGCTTGTAATTTTTATGTAAGAGATATTATAAGTATTAACTTGTTCCATACTNATGACCTACATAGCCAGCAAGTACAAACTGTTAGAAGCGTTATATGAACATGTTGAACTATCCTGCATAAGAAAAAAGTATACATAAAAGTCACTCCGTAGCTGCTTATGACTTATACATACATCAAAGATTAACTTGATATTATGTCAGCTGAGGTAGAGAAAAACAGCTATCAGTTATAAGCAGCTAATTCGGTGGTTCAGGAATTGAACCGCTCACCAGTACAGTCAGTCCTGTCCAGCGTGTGTGCGGAGGAAATCCCCAGCTTCCTTAGGAGATGAAAACAACTGTATCTTCCCCTTGTGGAGGATCCTCATTTTGCATGGGTTATATTGAAACCCGCGGAACAGTCCTTTTTCAGCGAAAGCTTTCCTGATATTATCGAACTCAGCTCGCTGTCGGATGGTTTCTGCTGAAAGATCCTGAACGAAAAAAATTTTATTCCCATCGCATTCAATGTTGCGTTGTTTTGTAGAGCGGAAAACAAATTCCCGATCTTGGAAATTCAGGAAACGGATGAGGACGGCTCTGTGCTGGTTCGGTTTTGGAGGTGCTAGGGTGCGGTGGGCCCTCTCAATGATGAAGGATCTATCGGTCTCCAGCCAGCGCGGCAGCATCTCCCGTATAAACTCTAGCAAAGGCCGTTGACCCTCAGCGTTCTCCCGGAGCCCAAAAAGGCGCAGGTTCTTCCTTCGGCCTCGGTTCTCCAGGTCTTCAGTCTTAGCTTCCAAGTAGGATATTCGCTTCAGAGCTTTGGCAAGATTAGCCGTACTAGTTTCTAAGAGTTCCTCCGCCGTAACAATTCTGTTTTCAGCTTCCTCCAGTCTAGTAGCATTAGCAGCCACATTTTGCTTCACCTCTGTTATATTTTTCTCCAAAGAGGCGATGGACTTCGTCATTTCTCCCATACGGTTATCTATGTTGTCCAATTTGTTTCCAAATCCACCGAACTCTGAATGCAACGACCGAAGTTCAGCTAGCACCGTGCTAAGGTCACACATGCTATCAATGCTAGCGGCCCCCTCTTTGTCTTGATCTGCTACCGAAGTATCAGTTTTAGCTGATTTTTGGGAGCCGCGTTTTCGTGTGAAAATATCACAGTCCTTAAGAGTGGTCGATTTTGACATTTTCGGGTCCAGATTACGTTTCTAATCCTGGGTTTTTCAAAGTTTTGGTGCAGGTCTCACGGAGCATCCACTTTAAGCTGCCATCTTAGTTCGCGGTTCCACAGCGCCCCCAATTCATCAAATTAATAAAAAAAAAAACAACAACAACAAAAACAACACAAATACATTGAGTGCTTCTGCTGTCCCGTTCTTATTCAACCCCCCCAGGACAAGCATCTTTGTGACAAACATAAAATCTTAGAATTTTTAAAAATATTTTTTATAGAGAAAATATCTTATAACATTTGAAATAGAACAAGATGGACAGAAACTTTATCTCAGACTCAAGTTCCCACTAAAAAAGACGTTCAAAATAAACAACCAAACAGATCTAAATGGCTACAATCAGCTCACAATAAGATTACATAAAATTTTAGATAAAAGTTACATTACAGGTAATAACAGACAACTGCAGCAGCTGTGAATGATAATATGTAGAGCTCAACCGATTAACTAGCGTACTAGTATATTTTCAGCAAGTTATTGAATAAAAAAGTTCCAGTTCCACTGGCAGATATGTTTTAGTTTAACAAAATATTCCTCCCTATTTGTAAGTGAAATAATCTGCCAATGGATTCTAGTGCATTCTCTTAAAATCAACATTAAATGTTTTTCATTTACTAAAAACAAGTTGAAAAGCTACTTGTAAGTTAGTTTTGTCTTATTTCAAGGGTGTTAAGACATTTGCACTAGAAACAAGACCAAAATTACCTGCTAAGATTTTGTTTTTGCAGTGTATACGGTTCTTTTCAAACCAGCAATGGTAGACAAAACTCAGAGTGGTAATTCTGTTCTAGGCTAAACAAATGCGTCAAATTAAATATCCCGTCAGAAATGGTCTCCTTTGTGCAGCAGCTTCTAGCTGCAGCAGCCTTCTAGCTGCAGCAGCCTCTAGCTGCAGCAGCCTTCTAGCTGCAGCAGCCTTCTAGCTGCAGCAGCCTTCTAGCTGCAGCAGCCTTCTAGCTGCAGCAGCCTTCTAGTGGAAACTAAAATGCTAGGCGGTTGCTGCTACCAAGTCTTGTTGCAAGTGTGGCAGACAGTCGAGGGGATTTTCTACTTTAACTCACGTTACAGCATATTAAAAAAAATGAAAAGCGTCAATATGGCCAGAGATAGTTGGGCGTGCTAAGCTTCCAGATTTTAATTGGTTCATTTCACTGACTTTGGTTTTCTCTCTTTCATAGACCATAACCAACCAGCAGGAAAAATGATCACCTCTAACTGCTGGACATGTGTCCCTGATGACTTATTGATACTTAACAGCAGAAATAAAAATGTTGGACCACTTGTTAAGTCGCTTGAGTCGTGGCGCTGAAACATTCAGACATGCATGGCTGGAGGAAGGACAGCACCATCAGGTTCTGGTTACCAACGAGGAAAGTGGATCCTTCCTGGAAGAACAGCATGTCCACTGGGCCGAGAAGGCCAATGGATTCCTGGGCTCTGCTGTTCTCTCATAATAATGATGCTGTTTCAATAATGCAACATCTATTTATTATTAACAGCTGCACCGCAGCACACACTGCCTGTTGATGCGTGTGTGTCATGATCCAGATCAAATACAGGCTGAGGGGCCTGGTGTTTCAAGGAAAATCTCATTTACTTTATAATTACACACACACGCACATCACAGTACTTTGGTTAAAGTTCCAGCGTGAAACTTTTATAAAAAATAAGTTGTTTTTTTTTGTTGTTTTTTTACATTTGTGTTAAAACTTCTGGTATCTTGTGACAGTAAAATGTGAGACACACAATCAGTGAAAAGACTCCTCCTGGAGCTGCTATTGCCATCTGAAGAAACTCGCTGCTCCTGATCAAAAACAACCAATCAGGGCCAGAAGGAGGGACTTATTGCTGTCAATCAATCTCATGTACTCGCTGCTAAATTTGCTAATAGAAACAGAAGAAATTTACTGTTGCAGAAAAACCATTTATCCACCATCGCTGACGGCCATGCTAACTAGCATTAGCATTCACAACAGTTTCTGCTAATGTAGCATTAGGAGCTAGTCTAGCAGCTTTTTTTTTTTTTTACAGATTATCTGTTTCATACCATATTGTCACGCCATACAGACAGTTTCAACAGATATGTGAAAAAATTTTTTTTTAGAAAACGTTCATAGTGCATCTTTAAACTGAGGTCTTCATACTCACTTCCATTCATTTTATTAACTGTATTTTTGCCTAACACCAACTCTTTCCCAAAACCTAAGCAACACTAGTCTATTCCTAACCCTAACCTGAACCAAAACTTTACTCACACTGAACCTCTAAACATAACTAGTGAACTGCAAAAAAGACTGGGAAAAGGTCCTCACTTCCACAAAGGACCTCCATTTGTGGTCTATAGTATATACAAGTATATATACACACACACACACACACACACACACACACACACACACACAGAAATACAAGCCCTCATCATTAATCCAATCCACGTTGACCTTTGTATAAACATGTACATCTGCTCCTGCCATGAATGCATAAGAAGGCCTTTCAGCTCCTCCCTGATCTGTTGTTTCTGTTTGCTCCTCATCCACACGGCGCTGGATGAGGGAAGCTGCTTCCTGGATTAGCCTTACAAAGGTTTTGAGTCACATCCCAACTAAATTAGATTTCCACCTGTGAGAGCAAAAGAAATGCTTGTTTTGGCAGCAGCAATAGTTCGGCTCAACATAACCCCTCCAATTGGATTATTTTCAGTGAGACAATATTACTGTCGATTTTACATCCAACACCAAATGTTGGCTATTAAATATTAATTACTTTTTTAAAATAATTAAGTAGAGATGCAGTAGTTACAGATTTCTGATCTCCAGTTTCTATGAAGCTCTGACCTGCCCAGATTGATTTTAGCCACTTCTAGCTTCTATGATGTTATTATATCTCTATTACAATTAAAAGTTTTCAATATATTGATGTTCTAAAGAAGTCTTACACTTGTTCTGCCTCCATAATCTTTATTTTCAGACACCTTACTGATAGCGAACTGGCTAACTTGGAATTTTTTTCTCATAATAAAAACAGAATTTAATCAGGTGTAAATTAAATTAAAAGTTAGAGGAACATTTCCATCCTTAAAGCATTGTTTTAAATTGAATATTAAACGTGAACCAGAATCTCAGCCCTTTTCTCAGCAGGTTTCACTTTGGTTAATTCTTTGCATCTAAGTTCATGATAAGAGGAATGATGCTGTACGGTTATTAAATACAGCGTGATTAAAAGAAACGTGCAGGGTCACTTAAAGAAAGAACTGTACAAGATATGGATGCATACTCAGTTGAAAGCAGAAGTTCACATACAAAATGACCACTGTCACCAGAAATAAAAATAATTATTAGAGATGTATACATTGGATTCAACACTGATATATCATATGTGATGCATCGGTACAAACAGGTACAACGTGTTAAACTGTGGTCTGTTTCTAAACTTGTCTTTGTTTTCCAATCACTGCAGTGTATTTATTTATTTTTTGCTTGTTTATTGTTTTATTTTACGTCTAATCATGTAAAGAAGGTTGAATTCTCCTCTTGAAAATCTGCTGCTATGCAACTAAAACTGGTAAGTCCAACTCCCGGTAACAGAAACCAACCAATTTAAAACGAGCTATGCAACTTCTGAAGAGAAAGAAAAGTGGTCAACTATCTATTCAGAATAAAGCCAGAGTCATGATGATGGCTCCTCTGCAGATCGCTAACGACTGTTTGTCCAGATATTAGTGAAGAAGTCAGTGAAATTCTGATCCTTACTGAATAAACAAACAAAAAAAAAAAAACACAACACATTTAAAATTGTTTTAAAAACTCATTGAAGTAGTATGTAACATCAACACCGGACAGATGAGGGTCCTTTAGCAGAGAGACGGTAAAGTGTTGCACTATAAAAAGACTATAAAGGGAGGCGATAATACCTCCATTTTTTAAAAATCATCTAGGAGGTGCGATATCACCCTTTGCACCGTCTTCCGCTGAATCTAACAGGATTCCTGGAGGATAATCACCAAGCAGCAACTCTTTGTGTGGCTCCACCTGGGTGATAACGCCTTTAAGCAGCAGAGAGCAAACTGCAGCTCTTTAGCAGCTTGCTTTTAGCCCTGCCCTCCCTGTTAGCTTACACAAAGACCCTCCTCCTCCTCACTCCTTCATCACCTAATGTTCATTAGAGCAGTCGGGGCTGCTCTGCTTGGATGAAACCGAACTAGGTGTTGTAAAATTAGTCTAACCACCATCACTGCACCAACACACACTGATGGACCTCATTGGATCAGTCCTTAAATGAACAGGAAATATTAGTTATTCTTTGAATAAAGAACAGTGTCCTCACCTGGGCCAATGCAACTGAATGATTTTCTACCATCTTGAGTGTCATCATGTCCCAACAAAGGATTTTTTTGTTTGTTTGTTGTGTGTTTAACGTTAGGATGCATTTTTCTATAGGGAAAATATTTTATACTTATTTAATACTCGGTGAGATTTTGTGTTTTTATAGTGCACACAGTCCACTCAGCCTTGTTTCTGTGTATTTTCTGCCTCGTTGTTGGAAACTCTGGAGCAAAAATCTCTGAAATCAATGAATCTTTACTGCACAGTTAAATTGCTGAAGAACAAATGTGCTTTCCGAACTTTTATGCACATATGTGAAAGAATCTAGCGGTAACCCTTTTCACAGACTCACCCAGTATAGCCAGCACAGTGTTGTCCTTCAGCACCTCCATGGACCCTGAGCAGACGAAGTAGATGGCCTGCAGGGCGTCACCCTGCCGGATGAGGAACTCCCCCGGGGCGCAGAAGGAGGTCTTGATGATGAGGGAGAGAGAGCGGAGGCATCCCCTGCTGGCCGACTCGAACAGTGGCAGCTGCAGCAACTCCTTGTTCAGGTGCATGGCGATGTCGGCCCGCAGCTCGTCTGGGAAGTCCTTCAGCAGCTGGGAAGGCAGAGCAGTTCACACTGAACAGCTGCACTGTCTAAAAACTGAGCTAGCTCAGTTAGCTAAAAAAAAAAAAACTCAGTTAGAGAAACTTCTTTAATATTAAGACAGGAGAAAACACAGAAAAGGCAGTAATAAATGAAGAATTGAAAAAGAACCTTAAAAATGAAAAGGACTGCAATAAACGATTAATCAATTATTCCAATGATTAATTGACACATTATGCTGAAAGGGTTTTTGGGACTATTTTTACTGAAAAATCTCAGACGCTAAGATCCCAAAACACTCACTGCGTCTAAATAGAACTGGTGTGTTAAGAGAAAGTATTTCTACGTAAAAAGGTATATATTCGATTTTAGCTTCTTCAACCACAGACTTAAGCAGTATCCAATATAAATTTGGATACATTTCAGATGTCCTACCTTATTATTTCTAAAAGCAGCAGCTATTTTCTGGCCTTAGTGCCCAGCTCTGGCCCAGGTAAAGCTCACAGAGCGCCAGTAGACTCATCCTCCTATCTGCACAGAGCAGCTACCAGTGGAGTTATCTTTGTTGCTTTTCTGATTAATGCCTTTCCTGCTGAGTCTGTGGGTTTTGGTCAATGGCCCTGTCGTGATCTCTAATTCAGCATGACTTTGTCCTTGACTTATGAAACTTTCCCCGGTCTTCATGCTTGGTGGCGGCCTGCTCCTCTTTGGAGCTGCAGTTTCCAAGTTTCCGGATTACAGAGCACCTCCCCCTGCTCCTTCAGACTAGCAGTTAGCATTTAGCAAACACCTGGTGGAACAGCGCATCTGCTGAGTTCACTAGAGGAGCTATTTCTCAGTGAAACACTGGTAAAAACATTGTTAAAGGGTTAATATAGGAACCATGTTGTGATGAATTCCTGAAGGTGGAGTGTCAGAAAGAGCAGAGGCTTCTTAAAGAGACAGAGGCCCAATTTCAAGGCGTTAAATTAAGAAGTCAAATATCTTTTGAGTCAAATTTGATTTATGGAAAACACGTAATAGTGCCCCTTTATTTGGAGTTATTGTTTTTCCCTTTGGTTTGTTACTTGCTTGAGCTCTACTTCAGCCTCTGTGTGGGTTTTGTTTCACCTTTCCCCATCCCCCTTTTTTTTAGGTCCAACTCTTATCCCACAAAGCATGAGAGCTTAAAGCTGGGGTTGGTCACACATTTTTGGAAAGATTTCCCTCAGTGGTTTGGTGTTTTATCTCCCTGGGCCAACCTAATTACCAGAACATACAGAGTTATGACTTATTTGAACGGGATGAATTAAACTAATTCAAATTACATGCAGTTACTTCTGCTTTGGGCTGTTGCGATTTATGTACCCTGTGATGACTTTCAATATAACTAGCTGCAATAACAATAAAGTGAACTGAATGGAACTGATGAGGTAATTAAAGGAATAATTTCTGATAATATTTGGCTAATTTGTAGATGGAAGTTGGGTGCTTTGATTCCCCCTAACAGTTTGGTGAGTGCTTGTCTTAAAGGGCTACATGTATTATGTAAAATCAACTTTTTTTAGCTTTACACCATGTTATAGTGTCATTCCCCCATCAAAAACATGTCTGGAGTTTTGCTTTGAGTCTTTCAAACATTACCGTCTTCTCCACTGCTAAGACGTTTTCCATATACTTGGTGTTTGAACTATTAAAATAGACAATTTAAGTCTTTTATAGAGTATCTCGAGTACTTGCTGATTTTAGCTTTTCACATGTGGTTGTGGTCACCAGCCCCTGTGAATCTCATGGATCCACTGTACTTTGAAGCAGGCCTTGATGATTGCAAATCATCATATTTCTTTGAAGAATTTGAATTAATATCAGCTTCAACAACACTTGCTTTTCCTCTGGGACCAATAAAGTATTTTTTAACTTGAATTTGAAAAAGGCACACATGGATATCGCAATGATTGTGATTTGACATATTGTGGACGTCTGCTGAAAAGGTTTATGTAAAGGGTTTTTGGTACTATTTTTACTGAAACATCTCAGAGATGTTGCTATGATCCAAAAACACTCACTGAGTTTCCATTGACCATAAAACTGCTCAAATTGGAATTACAGAAATAAATTTGCTTAATGGAAACAAGGCAGTTTTGAAAAATCTCAAGTTTTTTAGTAAAACATTTTTTACGCTAGGATGAGGTGGTTTTTCAACCGTATCGAAATATATGTACTTCACAAAACTGCAATGGAAACATGTTTTTTACATCACAAGAGTCACATGATCAACAACCGGATGTTACTACTGGCAGAAACTACGAAGATGACGACAGGAAGTGGTGGGAGGATGATGGTGCCGCATGCTTTTTAATGACTTACTGCGCCAACAAACATATTTGTGTGATTTTAATTGTGTTTCTTATTTAAAGTAAACACTACAATTGCAAAATTTAGTTTTTTTGACGTCAGCAGAATTTGGACATTTTTTGCACATCTGTAACGGAAATGCAGCTAGTGACATATACGTTTCCTTTAGTGTGAGCAGAGTAGCGTGCCAGGTGTTAAATGTACCTCATTGACGTCTATCCCGTTGTTAACCGACCAGGTGGTCTGGAAACACTCCAGCATGCGTTGTTCCAAGGCTTTGGGCAGCCGGTGCACCCTGATGAAGTCCTTCAGGTCCTTGGTGCGGGTGTGGTACAGCGAGCGGCGGGAGTACATCCTCTGGATGATGGCGGTCACGTTACCAAACACCACAGCGTGCATCAGCGCTGTGGGCAGAGGACAGCTTTCTCGTTAACTCCGTCTGAGGGACGGAGTTAACGAGGGACAATGAAGGACGAAGGAACACAGTTTTACTCAAAGGTCTCCACAAACCTGGAGAATTTAGAACGCTGTAGGGTAAGAAATGACTCTGTTCTGTTGCTTTAAAACCACAAAATGTCCAGGTTATGACGAAAAAATAACTCTGAAATGCAATACAACTTTTGGATTGTGCAGACAGAAAAGCTATTTTAAAGCTCCACACCTCCTTTCCTAGCTACAATGGCTTGTTGGAGCCATTGTAGCTAGGAAAAAGAAAAAAAAGAATAGTACACCTCCACCAAAAAAAACTCACATTTTTAGATTCATCTCAGAAATTGTCTAGAAAAAAACGCAGAAATTTCTGAGTTTGGAATGAGGAAAATCTGCTTGAAAAACGCAGAAATTTTCTGATTAATCTCAGAAATTTTTGAGAAAGAAACATGGAAAGGTCTGAGTTTCAAAAAAATGTTGACCTTGTGTCTTTAGAAAATTTCTTATCTTACTCTCAAAATTTTGCAGTTTTTTGGAGGAAATGTACTCATGATTTTGATCCATCTACCACAGCCCTGATTCAACATAGTACTATTCTGATGGTTCTTCATATTGTAGTGAAACCTTCTCAGTGGTCCCTTGATTTGAGCTTTGCTGTGAACCTGCCCGAAGCCAATCAGCAGCAGAGTGTTACGGTCACTGACCTCTAGGGGCTCTCTTTTTTTGAGAGAGCTCTGTGTTTTCTGTTTCAGCTCTGCCTGATTGCTGCAGGTGAAGTGTGTTGGGGCTCGTCAGCCGCCATATATAAGCAGCAAGCTGGAGATGCCAGAGCCTCTCCTTTTGTTTGACCTGGGCCATGAGCTGTGACTCTGCTTGAGAGCTGTGTGTGTGAACTGTCTTAAGTTTGCTGTGAGCAACTTTGTACAATTATCCAGAGGTGGAAGCTGGTAGGGGTTCTCTGCCATTTTTGTTATAACCTGTTTTCTCCTGTTTTTTGTTAGTAAGGGAGTTTAGGTTTTGTATTTTCCTTTAGTTCTCCTTTAGCAAGTGGTTGTTTTATTTTATAGTTATAAGGGGGTGTTTTGTTTATTATTTTGGCCTTGGAGACCCTGAAGTCTTAAGCTCCCCTGTGTTTTCTTTTCTCCTGTAGTAGTTGTTTTTATCTGGATTGTAAAATAAATTATACTTTTGTTACTCAACTGTTTGGATTACTTTTTAGTTTTATGTTAAAGCCCAGTGCCAGAATTTACTTTAGGGATTTTAGGGTGGGGTTGTAACACAGAGAAAAAGTTAAGCGAGCTAAAAAGTGGCAGAATCAGTGTCGGATCGCAGGACGTCCACAGTTCACTGACAGACTAATGACCGTCCCCTCAGGCAGATCAATCCGTGGCACATTTAGGCAAACTCTGACTTTAAAGCGTCTCTTGGTTACAGCACAGAGCGCCTCTGGGCAGCAGCTCGCCACTTAGATTCAGACGGGCTAATGAAGCTGCAGCTTGTTTTGACAAGTGATCATGATTTGATACAGTTTCTCTGATTCCTCCATGCTGAACAGGGCCTAGGAGAAGTTCACATTTCTGTTTAAAATCCAGTATGTTACCCAGTGGAATTTATCAGATTATTTTAACCATGACATGCTGGAACCTACTACTGTTTTTACCCTCTGGCATTTTATAGCTGAATCTGAATGTTATGTATTATAATTGGACTGTATGTAACTTGAATCTTCAACCTGACAACTGCTATACAACCATTTAAATGGAATGATATAAAAAAGTACAATTTAGCTTATTTCCCAGCTTAAATAATGAAATGAAATGAAATTTTATTCGAACATGATACAAATACAAATATAAAATAGTGCACAGTAACAAGAAGTGCATAAGAAAGAAGAGAAAATACAGATTTTTTTGTTTCAGTTAACATATGCTCAAAATGGGGTAGGAAGAAGTGAGAACTTATAAACTCCTACCCCCTAAACACTTGAAACTTTAGAGTCCTACTGTCATTAAACAAATCGAAATCAAAGTGGCAGTCAGAAGTAAGTTACTAATATTTACCTATACATTTTCCCATTTTATGCTGGTTTGTCTTTCTAAACTCTTACACCAAGTTATCTGCAATACACCTTATTGCTTTCTGTCACCCGTATGTGTATCTATTGAAAATTACCTCTTTGTACTTTCTTTTGAATTGTGTTAAACTATTGCTTTGTTTTAAATCTTCATGTAACTTGTTCCATAACTTTACACCTTTAATTGAAATACAGAAGCTTTTTCTTGTTGTTCTAAAATTGCGGATCTTGAAGTTTGAGTGACCCCCCTTCTCTTTCAGAAAACGTGCTCTGTATGTGCTCAGGTAACAACTTTTTAGATACTTTGAACATAAATT
>NW_015113009.1:84715-102298 GCF_001443285.1 Poecilia latipinna
AAATTCTTCATATGCTGAATTCACATCATTCATTTTATATATTAATCTCCAATCGTAGGCCAACAACGAAGCTTCACTGTAAAAACACAAAATCTTAGCAAGTAATTTTTATCTGGTTTCTAGTGTAGGTATTTTAGTACATCTATAGTAGCTTTTCAAAGTCAAAAAGTCCTTAACATTGATTTTTAAAAAAGTATTATTTCCATTTTCAGATTATTTCACTTATGGAAAAAGGAATTATTAATTTAAACAACCTAATTTCTTGATGAAAAGTTACTTTTAAGTGAGTTTTGTCTTATTTCAAGCGTTTTTAAGCGTATTAAGGAACAAAAATACTTGGCAAGATTTTGTGTTTTTGCAGTGCAGTTTGTAATTCTCTTCTTCTGGTACTGACAGGATACATTATTGGGTTTTTGCTTGAGCTTTAATTCAAATATACAAAAGTTTTAAGCATTTATATCGAGAAAAGTACTACTAACTGTAGATTTTAGTAAAACTTTATTGGCTTCTAGAAAAACAACAGTATATATGTCAGTATATTTCCATAATTAAAGAATATATTTCTAAATATGCAGAAAGAAAGTCTTACATATTTCATTTATATAAGGAAAAATGGACGTTTCAAGTGATTTTAAGGTAATTGTGGCTTCATTGAGGTGAGATACTTTTACTTTTTTCCAGAAAGTCTTAACAAGCCTCATTTTCTTGTACTGTAGGCAGATAATTTTTCTTATTTTAAATAATGTATAGCTTATTTTGGAATGTTTTGTGAAAGGTGAGTTTTTGCAGTGTACCTCCTATAAGCATGGTGCAGATGGAGAAGATCTTCTCTGCGTCCGTGTTGGCAGACACGTTCCCGAAGCCCACGCTGGTCAGGCTGCTCAGAGCGAAGTACAGGGCCGTCACGTAGCTGCTCCGGGTCGACGGGCCCCCGCCCAGCATCTTCAGGCCCCCCGATCCTGAAATGTTCCCATAGTCTTGGCTCGAGTTCCAGGGGCCCTGCCCCGCGACCTCTGACCCCGATGCGTTCCACTGGGTGCTGTTGGCTGGGAGGCTGCTCACTGCGGGAGGGGTCTGTGTGGTCAGAGGGGACATGAAGTACGGGGTCCCCAGGCGCTTTGCCAGTTCATAGAGCCAACCTGTGGGGAGAAAAGGGAAAATACAAAATATTACCAAGTATATTTGTCTCATCTCTAGTGGAAATACCTCAATACACTTGAAATAAGAGAAAAATATCTTAAAAGTAACTTTTCAGCAAAAAATGAGCTTGCTTTAAGTTAATCATTCCTTAATATTGATAAATAAAAAGTATAAGTTCCACTAGCAGATTATTTCACCTAAAACAAGGCATTTTTCCCATAAGTGAAATAATCTGCCAGTTATTCTAGTACTTTTTCATCAGTATTAAAAAATTATTGGCTAAGGACACGCTCTCATATCTCACTGAAAAATTACTTGCAAGTAACTGTTATCTTATTTCAAGTGCATTAAGATATTTGCACAAGAAACTAGAACAAAAACACTTGGTAATATTTTGTGCTTTTGCTGTGCACACCTTGATAAAAGACTGATTCATTTCTGAGTCTCTTCCATAAAAACAGGTGAAATATTTTCAGTTCTTTCTATTCTATAATGAAAAGCCACCTTTGAAAAAATGTTAGTTGTAAGTTAAATTCAACTTCAACTTGAATTCAGTGGCATAAAAATATTTATTTAAACTTAACGAGGAGGTGTTCTCTCTCCTACTCTTTATTTTGTGCAAGTATTCATAACTCTGGAACAATTTTTGTTCCATTAATAAAATACTGAATGTATTTTACTGGGATTTTGTGTGACAGACGCACACAAAGTAGTGCATAACTCTGAAGTGGAAGGATACGTAATTTTCTCAAATTTTTCACAAAATGCGAAATTAGGTCCAAACAGGCATTTTGAGCAGCTGAATGGTTGCCATGGAGATTAAAGGATTTCTTAAACATGCATGAAAGATCAAAGCAACGCTCCAGGTATGTTTTTGATGAATAGATAACATTATAACATGATGTAAAGACAAAAAAAAGTCAATTTTACATAATACTGCCCCTACAAATCTTTATAAATCAAGTAAATAACTGAAGTTTGCGGTTGTAGGACAACAAAATGTGATAAAACTTAAGCGTAAATCAGAAGTGCTAGAAAATGCATCCAGGATGAGCAATATGAAAGATGCGAAGCATCTAGATGAAGTAAGCAGATGTCCTCAGTGCACAGGAACAAAAAGGAGGAAAACGCTGCCATTTGTGAGTAAATGAAGGCTGTAATAAAACCCAGCGGAGTCTGTGACAGCAGCAGTAGACGGATGTTCTGATAAGAATTACACAGTGCAATATGGATGAGTCTATTTATTGATCCCTGGCATCCAGGCCTTCAGGGAGCGGCTTTTGTTCGCCCGCCAGCATCAATAAGCAGAAGTGACAGCGGAGCTGCGAGCGGATCCCCAGCAGAGCTGCTAAACCGTCAGCATCAGAGGATTTAACACCCGAGTAGTTTCCTGATTACATCGTCATTAGTGCAACTTAACCTCTGCCAAGCTCCGAACACACGGGCCTGACTGGAAGTTTGTTTCACCAAAGCGTGCGCAGCTGTGGATTACAACGGGAAAACCCAAAACTGATTACTTGTTTTAATTGAGGACGGTATCAGTGTGTGACTTTCAGATTACCGATCAGGTTATCAGCCCGATAGCTGCACAAAACCTGTTCATTTATTAACAAGACCTAAAAGAAAGTATTGGCTGTTTTAAGCTCATTGCTTTTACAAATCAATCACAATCACTAAAATTACTAAGCAAACTCTGTAAAACTGCTATTTCACCTTCGGGATTAATAAAGTATATTCTGATTCTGATGTCAACAAAACAAAAAATTAATGAAAGAGAAATATTTGATGTGAAATAATTGATTGCTAGAATACTCTCCCCATTTAAAGTAACAGATTTGTAAATCTAGCTCTGTCTTAATGAACAGGTTACAAAACTCAAATCAAATAATAATAATAATAATAATAATAATAATTAGGGGTGCACTGATTTATCGGTACCGATTTCCTTAATTTTGGGAGATCGGTGATTGGCCAGTTTTTACATATGAAGCTGATCTGATCCACTGATCTTATCTAGCTAAGCAAAGGTCTAAGAATCAACCACTGTCCTCTTTTGCTCTCCAGTGAGAGAAGCTTGACTGACAGACCGGCCCAAGTTCTGTCTGCATGTTTACAATTAACAATAGTGACCCCACTGTTGCCAACTCAACGGCTTTCTTGCTATATTGAGCAACATTTCAGACGGAAAAAAAAAACGGTATTAGCCAAAATCAGAATCGACAGGTTAAGCTTTTTAAAAGGTCGATAATCGGCAGAAAACTGCAATCGGTGCACCCCTAATAATAATAATAATAATAATAATAATAACAACAACAACAACAACAATAATATACCAAATAAATGATTTTTGTTACATTTTATTAATACTGTCTGTTTCTGAACACTCAGCTGTTCCAAACTCGAGATTCTCATGATGACGCCGCAGGAAATATAATAGTTTTTCTTTTTCTACTCTGTCATCCTGAAATTTCTTTATTAATATTATTGGTTTTCAAACAAAGAACAATAACAACAAAAAAATCCAAATGTTATCAATAAGAAAAAAACAAGCATGCACAGCAGATACAAACTGACTGGATATTACTTCTTGTTGAAGTAATATTTGTTTATAGGTGACTTTTTTTTATGTCAGATTAAAAAATGAATGGACTGCTGATTTGTCAACATACTAATGTAAAAGCTCTTGTATATAACAAAGCACAGTAATGACATCAATCTACCTTACATAATAACCAAACACTCTGGCCAGGAAAACCTTAAAAATGAAAAACCTTAGTCTGCAACGGGTGTTGTACAGTGGAACAGCTGGCATGACTGTTTCCTTGGAGGAAGAAGTTTTTTCTGCATCGGATTTTACAGGTTCTCTCTCTCTGTGTGTGTGTGTGTGTGTGTGTGTGCGTGTGTGTGTGTGTGTGTGGACAGCTGTTTGTCCTGTGTGGCCCTGTGATGGACTTGTGACCTGTCCGGAGTGTACCCTGCCTGTCTGCCTTGGGTAATAATGTGATTTATTTATTTTTTTCAAACCAGCTGGAGGAGAGAAACATGGAACCATAAACTACAGAGCAAATCCAGATGAGCATTTCGCTGCACCTGTGGTACATGTGCTACACATGTACCACATGTGGTACATGTGGTATTTGACATGTACCACATGTCAAATACCACATTTGACATGTGGTATTGCTGACAATACCGTGGAGCAGATCTACCTTTTCTAAAAGAAAGGTTTAAGCTGCAGCTGTGTTTCCATTAACCATAAAACTGCACAAATTGAAAAGGCCAAAATAAATTCTCTTAACAGAAGCACATCAATTTTGGAAAAAAAAAAACCTCATGTATTTTTGGCCGACTACAATTTCCCCAAAACGCCGCATACGTAGCTGCTCCCACATATGAGGAGCTTGTTGCTCCAACAGCCGAGTAAGATGCCGACGTCTCTCCTGATTGGCTGATGGTTTCTTCAGAACCATGACTGAATTATGAACATATCTGTTTACATCCGTCGCTGCCATAATTTTTAATGACTTACTGCGTGAACAAATGTATTCACGTGCAATCTTAATTTAATATCTTATTTAATGGAAAGAATGCACTTGTGAAATTGTGTGGTTTTTTTTTGTGGAAAACAGACAAAGATTTTTGCACACTTACAGCACCTGTATGAAATTAGTGCACTCTGTTTTGCAACTCAGGTGCATAAATATTATAAATTTATGTCTTATGGTTATATTTGTATTAATATTTAAGACCTTGGATGGAGTAGCTTGTCAACAAATAAGCAATTCTCCCTTGGGGATCAATAAAGTCTATTCTATTCTATTCTATTCTATTCTATTCTATCCTATTCTATTCTATAAAGGAGGTAAATAAAGTTGTAAAAACTGAAGCTGGTTTCAAAGCTCTGTGTTGGGTCTGCCTCTGTCCGTGGTGCTGATGTCTCCTGTCCCTCTCGTTAGGTGGAGTAAACTTTCTCTCTCAGCTGTCTGTGTACTGAAAGCTGTTCAGTACTTGGCTGCTCCAGTATGAATCTCCACATATTGCTTTCAGGTCCAACATGTTCTGTTGGCTCATTTCCTGTTGGAATTTAACACACTGTCTTTTTTACACCTCTGTCAGATAAGCTTACAACTAATCTCTCCACTACAATTTTGCTCGGTTAGTTATCACCTTGTATCTAATTATGTACTGTCTACATGGCTGCCAGATTTTTTTTCCAAGTCTAGCTCTCAGCCTTTTTAGAGGTACGATAAAAATCACCTCAGTGTTTCTCATCCAGTGCAGTCTGGCTTTCTGTGGTGCTTTCCTGTTACTGTCAACATGTAGCTCTCTGCTGAAGTGAACTTATGCTGCTGTATTTAGTTTATGAAGTGAGTGCTTCATTTGACATGTGGTCCATTTAAAATTTAGAACAAAGGTTTTAAATATTGATTTAGAAAATAGTTTCCATATTTTATTAAAAGTTAAAAGACAACTGTTTATTTGAGTTCATTTTGTAGCACAATCGAGTAATTACGTTATCTTCAATTGCTATAAAGATGATATACGTATTAAATACGTCTTCAAAGATATTTAACTTCATATTTTAACACCTTGAAATTGGGCCTCTGTCTCTTTAAGAAACTCCTGCTCTTTCTGAAACTCCACCTTCATCACAACATGGTTCCTCTATTAAACTCTTAACAAAGCTTTTTACCAGTGTTGCATTGAGAAGTAGTTCCTATAATGAGGTCAGCAGACGTGCAGGTCCACCAGATGTTTGCTAATTGCTGCTGGTTAGTCTGAAGGAGCTGAGTGGGGCAGCTCCCACAGGGAAGATGAATGGTTGCCATGGAAGATCCATGGATTTCTCAAACATGCATGAAAGAATCAAAGCAACATTTAAGGTATGTTCTTGATGAGGGACTAATATTACAACATCATGTAAAGCTGAAAAAAGGCGATTTTACACAATACTATCCCTTTAACAGGTGGAAACCTATAGCGATGTCAGGTTAGACCAGATCTGTCACAATAACAAATTTTGGTGGACGACAAATTGTCCAAGAAGTTATCGAGATGAACGATAATATTGCTGTTTTGAGATCATTTCGAGCAATAACACATTCTTACAGATCAATAAACATTCAATTTTGATGAACATTTACCACTGGAACTGGAAAACATTTTAAATATCCAAAATAAATAAATAAAACAGAAACAACAAATAAAATGGATCATGTAGTCTCTGGTTGAGACCAAAACACGAGAATGAAGACTTTTATCATCCAGTTTTTTGGTAGAAAAAGAGAAAAATGATAAATTATAAATTTAGTTTGTTTTAATATATCATGCGATTAATTGATTTGTTGAGTATTATGACATGCCTGGGTCAGAGGTCACCTAAAGTGTTGCAGATTTGAGGAGAAAATGTTTCTTTCAGTTTTTCGAGGGTGTGAGATTCGACTCTGGGTTGAAACGAAATCTTGGAGGCTTAGGGAAAAAAATGACTTGTGACCACCTGTGGATGAAAGTCAAATCACAGTTCCTTCATATTTCTGTGCACCAATCCTTCCTGCCACGTCCATCTGTATTTGAAAGGGACCAAATCCACATCCCAAGACGCGTCTCCTATATCACACAGGATGTATTGCTTCTCCACTGGCTGAGTGAACTCTCAACCACACGCTGCAGCTCTGCAGTCTGTAAATTATTGACGTGAAGACAGCAGCAGCAGAATGCTGTCCAGTGACTGACAGACTGAACAGTCCAGCGTATGCTTGCTCTGATATCAGTCCTCCATTGTGAATCTCAGCTGGTGGCACGTAAAGGTCAGGCCGCAGGCTGCTCTTTGTTGTCCCCTGGATTGCCTCGGCCTTTCTGAATGGTCAATTGAGGCTCTGCTGACATGAACCGACTGCAGCGCGCCACCGCTCCGCTGAAAGGATAATGACAGTTTGGACGGTGCGAACGGATGAGATGGGAGATCGAGAGAGGACGATACGGCGGGATGCGCTGAAATCAGAGAAGGAAAGGAAAACGCGGCGAGCTGTAGTCCACAGATCAGAGAACAAACTCATTTTCAGCGTCTTTCGTGTTCCTCGTGTCGCTGCTAAATATAAAAGAGGAACATAAAGCTTGAGTGTCGCCTGAGGTCTCAGTCAAAAGGATTAAAGTTTGCTCCTTTGCCCTTGGAAACTCCCTGTCTGTGTGTCTGTACGTGTTCATCAGACTGTGAGTCAGGGTTTCACACCGCCTGCAGGACTTCACGTTCCCCACTGAGACGCTTGTGGAATTATAAAGTTTGAACTACAGATTCTTGATTTGTCTGTAAAGCAAGTCAAATGTAGCTGAGAAGCAGGACTGAGCAGGACTTTAGGGAGGAATGCAAAACAGACTGAGATAATCACAAAACAATGCTCATCAAAGGAGGACAAAAAAAAACTAATAAAAAGTTACAAAAGATGTAAAATGCTTTGCAGAAAAAGGAAGTGGGGGGGGAGACTAAAAATGTTAAGAGAGGATTTTTCCACAACTGCTTTTTCAAACACAAACAACAAAGTAAAAGAAAGTAGGGTTGGACAATATGAGTGAAAAACGTAGAAGACATAAGTCTTTCATATCAGTCAATGTCAATAACACTGGGTTACGAAAAGTATTTTTTGGAAGTTTTCTATGTATTTTCAACTGAATTATGACTATTTTGCGCCACTGAATCCAAACATGACATCCATTTTTCTCAAGCAGGTCAGGTTTTTATTCTAATCTGGTTTAGAAAAAGCTGATCTGACTACACTGATGATATTTTTGTGACATTATCAGTTCATTTTCATTAATGTTTCTCATCCAAAAAAGATTTTAAGACTGAAAACAAAAGTTTTCTAACAGAGTGTGTTAATTAAATGTTACAAACTTGGATTTCTGTAAATTGAATAATAAACACTGATAAGGGTAAGTACATGTAAATTGAGCAGGACGTCTTCATTGTGTAAAATTCTCCGTCTCCTTCCTGTCCTGATGGAGTCTCTCCTCCTGCTCTTCACTCACTCATCAGATTCTCAGGAAACCGATCCAGATGTGAGAACAAGTCCTGCATTTTGATGCTCATGTTGCTCCATAGTTCAGAAAGTTGACCTGATTGAGGAAAACCAATCAGATTTTTGGATTCAGCTCATCGAAATGACCTTAAAACTGTTGAAAAACCCCAGGCGGATTTTTTTGGGCTGTTGACCATCGATTAGTTTTTCGTTTAAATATCTGAAATACTACCAGACGACGTGTCTGCTGTGTGTGCGCAGTGTGATAGATGTGGGTACAGCCTGTGACTGCTTAATGATTATTATCGATTAAATGCAAGTTCTCACTTTAAAGGAAGAACACATCGGACGCGTTGCCATGCGTCTCGTTGATGGAGACGCCCTACTGGTGCCTTGAACACACATTAGGATGTTTGTGCTGAAACACACCAGACTGCTGCACTTCAGCCCCGGGCTGTTCAACACAAAATAGTAGGAGTGTTTTTTTTTGTGTGTGTGTGTTGCCCCTCAGACCTCAACAATAAAAATGAAAGGCTGATGGCTTAGTCAGCCATCAGGATTAGAATGCATATGTTGAGTCATGTCTGCATGGCTGGTTCTCCAGTGATTGCTCCACACAGGCACAACAGAGAGGAGGAGTGTGTGGGAGGAGTTCATGGAAAAACATTCAGACGTTGTGCCTTCTCTAGTTTTGTTTGTTTGTTTGTTTGTTTTTGTAATTGCACAAGCAAACACAGCCAAGATTCATTTAATTTATGTGAGCAAAGTTTTTATCAGACGGTTTTCCTTGGATAAAATCAGGATTTTACTATAGAAGAGAATAGATCTTTAACATTCTTTCAATGTGACCAAGATTAGAAATGCAATTATAAAAACTTTTTTTTTGCCTTTTGAGAACAAATGGATGAAAAGCAATGATAAATGATGAATGATGAAAAGGAATGTTGCCCACATATTAGTTGTGTGAATACAATAAAACTGACAAAGAAAAATACCAGCACTACTGGTCAATGTGTTTTTCATGCTAATTATCACATCATTTCCTGTTTTTGGGCAATTTTATGAAAAGAATGATAAATGATTATGGGTCTGTTCATTTAGGGCTGTTAAAGGTTGAAGCACATAAACAGTTTCATCACATTTGATCTTTGAGGCAGTTTTTAAAACTGTGATCCTGCACAACACTGGATGTTAAAGTGTACAGCGGAGGCTCTCACTTTGATGATGATGAAATTTATATTGTGGACATGTAAGCAGTAAATGTCAAAAGGGTAAAATAGGATAAGAATAAGAAAATAAAAATAGGAATAATCATCAACATAAAAATAACATTTTAATGTTCAATTGGAGTAGGAATAACTAAATTCTTATTAAATCAAACCCCCAGTTGACTCATCAAGCGTATTTCAGTGTAGAAAGTAGAATTCAAATGCTTCCCATGTTATAAATATTTATATATAATTTGTCCTCCATATCACAATTATCCATTCTGCATTTTCCAAAAATGTTCAATTGATTTGTTGCTATGCAGTCTACAGCATTTATGCTAACTATGTTCAGTCAAAGCAGTTTAAGTTTGTAGCCGCACAGGAAGGAAGTTTTATGGTGCATTCATCATTAAGCTTTCAACATTTCAGCAGCCAAATCAACTTTTTTTAAGCTCTATCATGTTATAATGATATTCCTTCATCAAAAACATACATGGAGTGTTGCCTTTATTCTTCCATGTTTGAGAAATCCTTTAGTCTCCGTGGCAACCAACTGTGCAAAGCGCCTGGTTGGACCTTGTACCTCCTCTGAGTTTCCAGGCTTCTGAGCTTCCGCCTCACAGAGCCTCTCCTGACTCATATCGCCTCCAACCCGCTCCTTCAGACTAGCCAGCAGCAATTAGCAAACACCTAGTGGAACATCTGCTGAGCTCATTATAGGAGTTACTACTCAGTGCAACGCTGGTAAAAATGTTGTTAAAGGGTTAATAGAGGAGCCATGTTGTGAAGACTTCATGTAGAAGGGGAGGTTCAGAAAGATCAGGAGTTTCTTAAAGGGACAGAGGCCCAATTTCAAGGCATCAAGTTACAAAGTCAAATTTCTTTTAAGCCATATTTCATATATGCCACATCTTTTGTAACAGCTCAAAGTAACATAGTTACTTGATTGTGCTATAAAATCCCACTGTGTACCTGAAAAATACATAACAGTGCCCCTTTAAATTTGTAAAATGTGTGAAAACCATGTCTCATTTTTCTTCCCCCATCAGAATGTGGTTTAGCATTGGTCAAGTGCATACAATTCTAATAAAATACATCCAAAAGATACATATGTTCTTGCAAGGAACTGTATGTAAGTTAAAACCGAAGAAGAAACATGCATGGATAGTAAAAGTGCCCACTCACCGATGTCCGAGGAGCCCAAGCTTTCGATCTCCTTGCGGCCGATGTAGTACCAGACACAGGCCATCCAGTGGGCCAGCAAGGCAAACATGGACATGAGCAGAGTCAGAACCACGGCGCTGTACTGCGAGTAGCGCTCCAGCTTCTGCAGGAGCCGCAGCAGCCGCAGCAGCCGGACAGTCTTCAGCAGGTGGACCCTGAAGTTCTGCACACAGGGGCACAACGAGAGGTCAAAAGGTCAGTCTGAAGAACAAATAAGTGTTCTAAAGCAGAGGAATGACAACTATTTCACTTATCAGCTGGATCTCTAAATTTGTTGTTGATAGAGAATCCAACGTCTTTAAGCTTCTAATAAAACTGAACAATGAGTCAGTTAGCACTTAGCTGAACTAATTTAGCCCTCGCTTCATGACCTTTCAGAATTCTTTGCAGGTGAGCCAAACTAATTAGAGAGGAAATGTGTTTGTGTACAACAGCAAAATGAAAGAAAGGATGATCCAATCATTTGAGAAAATGGGACTGTGCTAACGAATTAAATAACAGTCAAGATATTGTCTTTTGTAAAAATAATAATAATATTTGTAGAGGTTTTGGTTACACGAGTGAACTCACCACAGTGACATTGAAAGCGTAAAGCAGGTCAAAGGGCAGGGCAGCAACAAGGTCAACAAAGAGCCAGGTGGTGACGTAGTGGACACAGATGGAGCGGGCGTCGTAGACCACCTGACCCGACGTGCTCACAAAGGTCGTACGAAAGTTCAGCATGATGTCTGAGGACAACAACAACATGCTGTTAAAAAACAGATACGTGCCAACAATGGAGCAGCATTCTGTTACCCTTTTATGCCATACATTTAAAATCTCCGCCTGGATATTTTTGCTTATTTATTGCTTATTTTTATAATAGCTGAATAGAATCTAGAAGTATTCATGTAAAAGACAAACTGGAACAACACTGCTGCCCAAAACTTTAAGAGTATGGTGGTTTATATTTCCATTCAGCTAAAACTCTTCTATCTTTCTTCTTTCTTGCACGAGTAGCTTTTATTCATCAGTAGCTGGACAGGAAGGTTGTAGTTTCTGCATTGAGTCTGTTGGCTGATATCTCAGAAGATAGGCAGGCAAAACATCATTGTTGTGATTCTGTTATCCAAGTTACATAATGATGCCTTCAGTGTAGACTCTTAGCTTTAGTTTAGAGACATGCAGATGCTAATGGCAATTTATATCCACACTTTATGTTGTCGGTTTCCATTTGTTAAAGCAAAGGAGAAAAAATTACAACAACAACAACAACGTGTATGTTCTGTTTTTACACAAACTTTTATTTATTTGAAACTTTCTTGTCATTTCTGTTGAGCAATGCCCAAACGCCGGCATCAGTAAACAAGCAAGCCCTCATTAGGATGAAAGCCAGAGGGTGGTGGAGCAATTCTGGTGCAGCGTGTGCTTCTACTCTTCAGCAACATAAATGTCACGTTTCAGCTTTTCGTGATTTATATGAGCTCAGATTCAGGTTGAATATACAACCTCAATCCATTTTTAAAGTAAGAATTCGGCGCACTGTTTTGAATTTATTGTAAGTTATGTCGAGTGAATGTGACCTCAGACACAAACAAACACCACCAAACTATTATTATTATTGATTTCACCACTCCTCACGATAGAACTGTGATGAATTCAGGAAGTCATCACAACATGATGCCTGTAGTAACATCAGAACGCGTGACTTGCATGATGCAAAAAAAAAAAAAAGAAGTGTTCCCATTGCAGTTTTGCTAAATAGATCTATTCTGATACGGCTGAAAAACCACCTCCTTCCAACACAAAACTTTTTTATTGAAAAGCATGGATTTCTTCAAAATTACTGCGTTTTCATCAAGCAAATTTATTTTCGTTATCTCTGTTTGCCCAATTTTAAGAGACAAGGGTCATTCAGACCCCACAAGCTTTTTTACTCTGCGCGCAGTCCAGCGGGGTCGTACTGACCCTGCGTGCGATTTTACAAGGTCCTTTTTGTAAAATCGTAGCCCCGCTGTCAGACTGTGACATTTTTCTAACACCATCAGAGGGTTAATGGAAACTCAGCTAACAAGAGCCGATTTCCGCACTTCAGATGAAGTATGAGTCCACTGGACCTATGTGAGAGAGAAGCTTTCCAGATGTTTTCATTGATCAAAATTAATATTAACTAAAACAACTATATACAGAAGCAAGACTTCAAGAACACATCAGCTTTAGGTCTTTCAGTAGAAACTTTTACAGACATGCCACCGTATCGAGAGGTAACAATAGCACACCTCTGATCAGGACTTTATATCCTTTTTTTGCTATTCAAATATTCACAGAGGAGAGTCTCGACTGCTCATTATCCTTCAAAGTGCAACTCTATTTGCTGAGCATAAACAGGAAGTGAGTGAAGGCGGTTCGTCTGCCATCTGCTCACTTTTATAACATATTTCTTTATTAAAAGCATGAATTAACCTGACGGAACAACTTAAACAGGTCGTCTGCAAAGTGAACGGGTGAACTGAAAGTATTGATCAGCAGGCTTGGCCTATTTTCCTAACGAATGGGATATTGATTGACAGGAGTTACACATCTCACTGCAGTTGGTTTCCATGAATCCAACGGTGAACTTTCAGGACGAGGGGTCAAGTTGTAATTTATGACTTTTCCAATAAAACTAATTGTGCGCTGAAGAGATCTCACTCTCGCAGTTAGGCCAACAGGAACAAAGAGGCATGCCGGTTTCTTGGAAAAAGAGTCGGCAGCGAGAAGTAATGGCCTGATGTAAATGGCTCATATCCTCTTACTGCGTCATGCATCATTAAAAAGCTTTACAGGTTTTGGAGATGGAGGATTATTGGCTGACCTCCAACCGGCAGGAGGCAAACACAACCACCAACAACATTCTGCCAGCCGGTTTCATATCAGTCAGGATCTAAAGGTTCATGTTGCTTCCTTTTACTGCTCTCTACACCAACGCTGAAATAAAATTCCTGGAACTATGCAGGCAGAGGAAAGCATAAAAACTAAAGCGTAAACTCAAACTTTTCTAAACTTTCTTAACCCTAACACCTTATTCCACCTTAAATCAGATCATGTTTGTTCATTTCATTTGTTGTTAACCTTTTAAACTGGTGACGTTTTCAGTACAGTTGCATTGACTGTTTTATACTTTTTGACAATACTGCTTTATATTATCGATCATGTTGGAATGTGAATGATTTATTCTGAACTATCTGCAGAAACGCTGAACCGATAGCTGCCTGGTTTCTCCCAGCAACAGATCTCTTTTTCTCAGAAAGTCCTAATCCTTCTTAACACCGTCCTGCTGCTGGACTCTGCTCTAATGTCTCCTCCTTGACTTTTTGCTCTTTCTACTGTGGCAATAAATATTCCTTTTAAATCTGAGGAAAGCAACAGTGAGCACAACTTCTGTACAGAAATGAAAGAGGATTAGGTTTTTTCCTGGCATTAACTAACTAGCAAAGAGGATAAAAAACATAACATTAGTATTCCTGTTATTGGCCTTAATATGACATACTGGCATAGATTAACTAATCATCATTTAGCTTTAGCATTACTCAACACACACAGTTTGCTTGGAAGAAAACTCAGTAATGTCTTGTGACGTTTGGCTCTGGCTAATTGCTGAACATGACACAGACCTGCAGCCGGGCTCAGCAGCTGCTCTCCCCTCTGAGATCAGACCCACAGCTGGAAAAGTTTATCTATACGCTCATGGTGTGTTTAATGACGGCCTGGAAAATCACGTTACCACATCTTCACTGGAACATTGACCAATATATTTGATGTGTAATTGATCATTTTGATGATGACACTCGACAAAATGTAATGTCTGTTTCTGTACTGGTGACTGTATGATGTTTTTATGACTTTATATTTTTGTGTTTTAATCGTGTAAACGGCTTTAAACTGCCGTGTTGCTGAAAGTGACCAATCGAACTAAATCTGTAGGAGATAAACAACATGAGCGAGTTGTTCATTTAATTTGTTATTGACCTCTTAAAAATTATCTCTCTCTCTCTCTCTCTCTCTCTATATATATATATATATATATATATATATATATATATATATATATATATATATATATATATATATATATATATATATATATATATATATATTTTATTATTTGTTTTTTGAGTTGATTCTCACCTAAAATGAAAAGAATCTCCACCAGGATGTCGCTGACACTGGGTGGATTTCTCGAGGTGCCGCCTTCGTCCCGCCCTCCACTGAAGCAGACGTTGTAGGGAACGGTGACGGCCACGTAGAAGGTCGCCAGCAGAATCAGCCAGTCCCAGCCGGCCTTGAAGGTGCCATAGTGGAGCAGGATGAAGCGGGACTTCTGGATGGCTGCTACTTTGTACTCTGGGATCGGAGGTTTCTGCCCAAACATGTTCTGTATCGGATCAAAGGAACACGGTTGTTAACGGCAACATCACGTCGGGGCCTCGACTCACCTCTTTTACTTCCTGCTCACAAGTTTTCTTTCCAAAAGTTGATCAACAATTGAACGTGATCTTATTTCTGTTATACGGCTGCCAAAAACACACCCAGTCATTTCCGCTGAATTTAATCATGAGTTTGTGTAAAGCACAGAACAAATTAGGTCAAATACTTTGGGAAAAGGCCTCTGCTGGTGTCTTCAAATAACTTCCAACTTTCAGCATTTCCATACAAATAGAAACTAAAACCCCATCTGATTTTCACGAGTTCTGAAAAAACCCCAAGCCAAACAAAAACAGGATAAAAATAGTATGCAGCTCTCTTCTATTTACAAAAAAAAGTTTGTAAAAATCTAAACACACCTCAAAAACTCTAGAATTGTGGAAATTATACAAAACACAATCTTTTATTATTATTATTATTATTAAGACTGCATGCTTATGATTTGTCCTGATTTAATTTAAAGATCAAGTGTTACCCTAATATTAAGTTTTTAGAATAAGACTTTCTAAAACATTTCAGATCTGGGCCGCATGTTATTGTTATCCTATATTTTTGTGACTTTGAAACTACATTTGCAGATTATAACAGTTTGAATTACACCGACTGAGAGGCTGCAGAAGATACCGGGATCAAAGTATACCCAGGGTTTAAAAAGTCTGAAGATGCTAAATGTTCCGTCTTGCTGTTCTTGTGGTTTAAACTCCTTTAAGTGAAGGCAGAGAGTCTTGATGGAGTGCTGCCTCACCTTCACCTGTTGATTTTGGTGATGAGGAAACACTTTGTAAAAAAAAAAGGTTAGCTTAGCCTTGGATGTTGTCTACGAAGGTCGTCAGAAGACAGGGAGTCTTCTGCTGCTGTTTTCTGTTAAACCGTGTTCATTATTTCTTTCATTTTATCTGCATTTGTAACTTATAGAAGGAAGCTTGTGATTATGATCAATGTATCAATATATACATTGTTTTTGCATCAAATATAAGCAATTAAACAAATTTTCTTTCAGCAAATCTCAGATTTACTTACATTAACAACAGCTACATTTCCATTGTAATTTGACATTTGGTTAAAAAAAAAAAAAAAAAAAACGTTTAATGGATGCCAATTTCAGAAAAAAAGTCGTTTTTTGATAAAAAAAAAGTTTTGGTGCTTTTTAAAAAGCCATATAAAAATGCATTTACTTCGCAAAACTGCAATCGAAGCACTACTTTTGATCAACAACCAGATGTTGCTACTGAAGCAAACCACGAAGAAGGCAACAGGAAGTGGTCGCAGGCCAGGCTGTAAATCCCATCTCATTACCGGGGGCGACCATAAACAGGGAAATATTTTGAGAGCAATTTTAGGGGGATTGGCAAAGTTATAGTAAAATGTGGTCAATTTTTTTTGTGTGAGTGTTTAAGCTGCACCATCAAAAATGACTAGTAAGTAACAATGAATAACAAAAGTGTTTTTCTCAGTAAACAACCTGCTGAGACCCATAGAAGTCAAACTAAGATTCAAATGTTGTTTAGATATGAGTTTGGTTCAGTGTCATATATCTAATCTCTGCTACACCTTTACAAAAACTTAAGGCCCTAAATAAAAACAAATAAAAAGTAACTCCACTTAATAAAATTCCTCATAAATATTGATTTATTACAGTGGTTCTCAATATAAGTCATGTGTTATTTAAATTATAACTTAAATTGCTTTAAACTTTTCTCTTTTTTCATGTTAAATATGTAGCAATTGAATATTTGAAAAGTATCATAACTTAAACTTAAGGCTCAGCACCAGAGTTTTCTAGAAAAATATTCAGATATTATTTTGTGGTTTTAAAGGCTCTACGTTGAAGGTGGTAAGAAATAAAGGCACACATACTTTATTTTTGTTTTTACTGTCTACTGCAGTAGCCTCTCGGCTCCCATACAGAGCTGTCGGCCAGTGCTAACGCTCAGCCTGCCTCCCGTTTCAAACTCTTCTTATTAAAATAAGTATAATTTAATCTAAATATAATTTAAATATTGGCTACCTTCGATAGAAAAAGGAGCTAAGTCTATGAAAGCAATGTAGCAGTTTAGCTAGTTTTGATTTCCAAGGCATAACAAGGCAGTTTATCATGATTCAGCCGAAGTAATGAAATAACGAACTGTTTATTGTGAATGTGTTTCTTCCTATTGAGCAGTGAAAGTAAATAAAACGTTACATGTCATTTGCTTTAAGTATTTACTTACTGCAGGGTTTTTTGTTAGTGCTGCAGAGCCACAGCTAACTGCTAGCCTCTCTCTTCAGCGGCTCTAACGGAGCCCGAGCCATTCAGCAGCGCAGCTGTTGCTCCGCCTACACTTTGGACTGAACCACTGTTCTAATAATGGTGGGGGGGGACCTAAAAATTAATTTTTTTTTTCTTAGATGAATGGCAGATTTACTTCTTTCTTTGTTTCTATTGCCTTTTTTATATTGATATTGTTTAAATACAAGGGTTTCTTTCATGATTTCTTTGGGGCGGACAATTCTGGAGGGCGGGGAGGGGGGGGGGGGGGGGCGGCCCCCCCCCCCCCCCCCCCCGGGGTTTTCCC
>NW_015113009.1:105433-116525 GCF_001443285.1 Poecilia latipinna
GGTGGGGGGGGGGGGGGGGGGGGGGGGGGGGGGGGGTCCGGACTCCCACCCGAGCCCCCCCGGGATTTTCACCTATGGTTGGAGGATGATAGCATCTCATCAGTGCGCATGGCTATATCATAAATATGCTGCATCACTGCCACCATGCCTCTCTCTCATCTATATAGGAGTTCAGATCCACTGCCACCAACCAATAAAAACTCATTTGAGAAGTTTTGTATTTATTTTTATTGCTCCCTCAAATCCCTCCATGAGCCTCTATCAGACAGTGTGGGGGTTCCACACGCTGTAAAAATAATTCACATTCTGATTTTTAATATTACAAAGAGAACTTTAATACAAAGCACTTTTCAAGTTTTCCCATTATATTTTAAAGAAAAATTAATTCTAAAGAGATAAATATTTATAATAAACAGCTAAACTTTTCAGACAGGTGCAATGTTCCCAAATGTAAATGTCCCAGCAGATTCACTGCATGGTCTGACTGTCCAACGCTCCAGATAAACTGCAAAAAGCTGCAAGAGCTCTATCTAAAACTCCATAGTTATTGATAGGACAATTACACAGAGCATCGCCAAATATGGTTGTGGCGCTGTTTTGCTAAAAGAAAGCATTTTCTCTCCAAAACAAAGAAAAACATAACAGCAACAGATTTTGTTTTGAAAAATTGCATCAGACCAAACCACAGAACAGAACAGAACCCCTTCTGTGTTTCGTTCAGAACAAAGTGGAGATTTCCAGCCAAGTTTTTTTTTTTTTTTTTTTTTTTTTTTTTTTTTTTTATCGAAACACCTCAGGATGAATGACTTGCAGTCATAGTTAACCACAAACTCCACTGGATACCAAGGAAGATGAGAACCAGGGTGATAGTTGTAGTTGGACATTTCAGCAGCAGCAAGCTGCACAAAGTTGTGCCAGTTTCTTTATCACCCAAGTCAGCAAAATGTGAAGTTCTTTCCACCTGGAGTCAGCCAGATGTGAAAAAACTTCAGACCATATGTTGGGGTCAGAGCTGCTGGCTGCACTGGAGCACACCAACAACTCATGCAAGAAGAAAAAAAAACAAAAACGAGTTTCTGCTCCGAAACTAGAGCTAATCTCACCTTCTTGTGTTTGGATATTTTATCATCTACTGCCTCTCAGTCTGACTGAAGAGTTGTTGAAGGTTTAAGAGATTTTAATTAGGCTGAGAGACGAATGAATCCTGAAGAAAAGCATTTTAATATCTCTGAATAAATGATGTCCTCTAGCGTCTAATACCACGCGTAAAGCAACGAGAACATAATCTAATTACTGGACGTCTTCAGCTCTTCAGGCGTCAAAGTGTTTATTTGATTCTTATTGTTTAATTAGGAAATATTTATTCCCTTAAACCTGTCAGCGATTAGAGAGGTGAAGTAGACTGGGCAAAGCCTTTGCTATGAAAGAAGCTCTTATTTCCCAGAGAGCATTGTTGAATTTAAGGGCAAAAAGAGCTTTATATTAAGGAGGAAAAACTCAGATATTTTCTTCATTCTCAGTGAAGAATATAAGTGCAAATGAAAACTGAGTGAAAAAGCTTTTCTTTTGCCTGTTTGATGAGTACAGAGCCAGATTTAGAATTTGGCAGAAGGCAACCGAGCGCATGAGAAGGACATTTCAGATCTGGGACAATGCAAACTTTTACACGGGACTCGCTAATAACGATGTGTTTCTTCCTCTATGTTTTCCTCCAAATAAAAAAAAATCTATTTCTAGATCCTGACTCCCTTCCTTCTCTACGACAGAGAGCCTTGCCTAATGAGATGAACATAATGGAAAAACAAACTTCTCGTCTTATTTAGGCAAACAAGATCACAGATTACTGGTCGAGTTAGACATTATTTATTAGCAAACATTAGTTCTAGATTTTGAAAGATAAAATTGATCAACTCTGAAGGATAGTAGACATGTATTAGCAAGATAAATGCAGATTGTCCTTGGATTTCCTAATGCTCAAGGTCTCCCAGTGTTTAAAGAGAATCTTGCTTTAAGGATGGATAACGGATAAGATGAATCGAATTCTGCCTGATTGGAAACCGTTTGTATTTGGTAACTTCCTAACTTTGTCTTGGTTCTGGTCGCGTACCTGACCCGTTTTCTGTTCTGTGAGGTTCCAAATTCAATAAAAACATATTTAGAGACTGATTTTTAATGTGCTCTCTAGATCAGGAATGTGAAGCTCAAGGCTGCTAGCCACATGCAGCTCGAAACAATACTGTCTGGCTGTAGTTCTAGTATTGATGATGGCCCACCAGTAGGTTATATGGTAATCACACCAACTGCACTACACAATCCATAATGCAACAGCGACTCGTGCTGAAGACAAGGCCGCAGAAGTCAGCTGGAACCAGGAAGCCCATGGCACTTTCCACCTTATCAAGTAATTATTAATATTTATGCAAGTCTGAACAGTGGAGCAATTGGAGCTGCTCTCTTTCTGTCCATCTCCATAACAACCATTAGATGGAAACAATTTAGGCTATTTGGTAACAAGCATTTCTACTGGGTGTCACACAAGCCAAAGGATGAGAATGTAGACTGGCACATCATGCTACGGATGTTTTCTCTCACATGGATGTTCAAGAAGTCTCCCCAACTTCTAGAAAATATTTTGGATTGTGGTCAAAAAGTTTTCTAACTGCAGGAGGGTACGTTTGTCTTTTGGACTGCTTTCCACCCAGCCTTAAGATTCTTTTCCTCACAACAAAGCAGCAGAGATTCATCCACGCCGACGCCGGGAAACTCACATTGTTGATCTTGAGCTTGCTCTTGTCTTGTTTCTGCAGGTGTCCCGACAGCTGATAGAGCACGGCTCGGCTACGGCGACGGTTGGTGTTGAAGCCTGGAGGGCGAGTTACCTGATGCACCTGCAGACCCGTCTCCTCATCTGGGGATGAGACGGAGACATGCTGTTTTTCAGTCCAAAGGGAGAATTTCAATCAGTATCTGTCTGATCCTGTGCATGTTGATTTTTTTTAACAGACTGTTTCTGACCTGGAATCGACGCATTGACAGTGATATTTTAGTGACTGACAGATAATGCGGCTCGACTCAATGACTGTCAACCGTAACAATGATGCAGTGTCGGTGAAACCACCTGTTGTGTTGTTCGCGTACTTCTTTTGTGGTAATAGCTTACCTGATATTGACCTGTGTTCTGCCTCTTTATTGACTGGAGCTGTTGTCAGTGTGCAATTCAAACAGGCTCCATATCTGTGTCCACAGAATGGAATCAATACTAATGACAAACAGCCCACAAAACCTCATTCATGTCATCTTTTCTTTCACATGAACAAAGGTCTCCATGCAGGAAAAAGAAACAAAAGCACACAAATGGATTAAACCAGGGGGGCTTAGTTTCATAATGGGTAGATTAAGTCATCACCCGGGCAGAAGATATCTTCTTGTTTATTTCATTTCCTATTTGAGATGTTCCCCTGCCCATAATATGCTGTCTTTCTTGGAAAGTACCCACCCATGTAACCAAATCAATTCATTCTCTACAAGTAAATGAAATTTGTTCACGACGTCCAGGAGAGATCGTAAGCATTTTAGACGGTGCAGAAAGACAGCATGGGTGGCTGAAGCTGTATGGTAGAGTGGACGGTATTTTTTTTACAGACAGTCCTATTTAAATCAAGGCCTGTCACAATTTTTTTAAATTAAAAATAAGATATAAAATCAACTTCAAATGATACCATAACGTATACATTTTGTATTCACAACACATACAAAAAAACCAACTAAATAAAATTGTGAAAAACCTCAACACAAACAAACAACCTAAAATGTATAGGAATTTTAGCAACTTGTAAATTAGTAAAAATAGTTCAGGGCAACACAATAAAGTGTAAATGTTTTCAAAAAAGAAGTCAGCTTTAAGGCATTATTTTTTATTTGACCTAATATAGGGACTTATAAAACAATAATAAAAAAAAACCCCTGAATAAAATTATGAATTATTTTAAAGTTTAAAGGAGCAACATTTGTCTATATGATGTCTGGCTAATAAGAAATTACTTACAATAGTCAATGTTATGGTCAGTGATGAAAAGACCTAATTTAACCTCTTATGGTTACATCTTTTAATTCTATTCCATTACTGCAAATAAACTGCTTTACATGCAGCATTTGAATGCAGGCTCTTTTATGTTCTCATCTTGTTGTGTAATGCTTGTCAAAGTGAAACAACTCAAGTAAAATAAGCTGAACTCGCTCCCTTACAGAGAGAGAACGTTTATATTTGATGAGTTCTCATTTTTACATAAATTGACACGAAGAAGACCAAATTAACGCAGAGGACCAACATTCACAGACCGTCTAAAAAATACTGTGACGTAGATTTGAATATCTGTTTCTGCATATCTAAATCATATATCTGGTGATGTCATTATTGTTGCACTTAATGTTGATATGTTTGTAATAGGCGTGTTTATCGGAGATTTATAGAAATACGGAACAAATCGCGTCCTGTATCGGTTCAATACGGGACACAGCAATTAACAACCAAATACAAAAACAAACAAACAAACAAACAAAAAAACAGAGCAATATTTTATCATTTGATATATTAAGTGACCCAAAGAGCCAGTTGTGTCTCCAAAGATTCATTGTTAAAGTAAAACACAATTCCGTATGGCAACCCGACTAAGGAGATGAATTTTAGACACATATTTTGAGTGGAAGGTCCAGAGCAAAGGCAAACAGAAGCATCTGACAAGCACTGTAAAAAAAAAAAATCTTTGTTTTGGTAAATGAATTGGAATTTTCTCGAAGTAAGTAATTAAAGGGGGAAACAATTTCAGTTCTGATGACAAAAGCAATGTTACAATAGATTTCCCACTTGTTCCCTTTTCATTATTTTTTTTAATTAACAATTCAATATATATTTTTTTGCCAGCTTCCATTAACAAACCCTGTCAAATTCCAAACAGAAGAATATTTCATGTTCCTTTTGTTGTTCTCCTTTGGGTTTTGTCCTGGGAGCAGCTGTAATTTTATACATGCAGCTTGCAGTGTGGTTGTTTTTCACAGTGTGGGTCCTGAGAAATGTTCCTTCCTGTCTGTCCTTAGCTCCAAATTATTTTCTTTTCCATGAGGGTCAAGAAAGCATCTTCATATGACATTCGAATGTTGTTAAAAAATTACACATTTTATCTTCATTTATTTCAGAAAGGGAAACTCATATAGATTCATCACAGATAGATGGAAATATTTCAAGCTTTTGTTTCTTGTAATTTTGCTGATTAAGGCATGAAAATAATAAAAGTGTTAGAAAATTAGAACACTAAATAAGATAAATAAAAAAGCATTACATAAAACATAAATGTCAGGCTTCTGAAAATTGTGGTAATTTCTGTATACTCTGTACTCGGTTGTGGCTCCTTTTGCATAAATGAATAAATTGGTGCAGGTGTTGTGAGGTCAGGGTTACAGTAGTTTTGTGTTTTTCATAATAGTTTGGTTTTATCTTCTTCAACTTTTAGTTAGTCTAATTAAGTTAGTTTTAATTAGTTTTTAGAGTGTGTTCGCTAGCTTTAGCTACCGTAGTTATTATTAGTTAAATATTGCTTAGTTTTAGTTGAGTTTCTATTAGTTCTGTTAGTATAGAGGTAGTAGCAGAATGCATAAAGGTCAGAGAATTATTGTGATTACGTATACATCGACTGGATAATTAATACTTAACAGAAGACAAGACTTTCTGTTCTTTCTCATCAAAATAAAAATATCTAGGACTTTTCACAAAGGTTATTGAACATACTCATGTTTCTGTAACATAAAGTGTTCTGACATCTTAAAGTCCAGCATTTCATTTTCTCTACTGAAGCCTGTGTGTGTCCTGAGTGTCATAAAGCAGAGGCAGTTCAAGAACAAAAAATTAATTGTGTGTGTGCGCACGCGTATGTGTGTGTGCGCACGCGTATGTGTGTGTGGCACCAGCTGGCCCAGCTTGATTGTCTCAGTCATCTCCTAAAAGCCAGAGCTCTGCTGGACGTTGTGTAGGTTGGAGTTAATTAGCTGGGGGCTGACATCCGTTGTTTATTAAAAAAATATGACAGAACACATGGAGGCTCAGAAACCTGCATTTAAATCCCACACTTAGTAAATGTCTCGGTTCAAAGTTGTCCAAGAAACTGAATACTGTTGCCACTAAAGAAGGCATTTTATGTTAGATCTGTTTCAACTAATTCATTTATGTTATGCATCTGTTTGTTTTTTAGATTAAAAGCTTCTCCAGAGAGCAACTGAACCCCACGTTTGATTTCCTCATCCGCCTATGCCATTGTTTTATGTAAGAGGTAAATGCATTTTGTACAGAGTTTCAGAGGTAACCATGGTAACTGTAATCAGACAGTGCCTGGACAATGTAAGGCTTATGGTTCAACGACTAAAAATATATTTTCCACCAACTTTTCAGCCACCTGCTTGTCTGATTATTGCATGTGGCCCCTTAACAGTGGATATAGAACGACACATGCACCAATGTGAATATACATACAGTAAAGCATTTTATTAAAAGAAAGGAAGATGATTACTTTTTACATGTTTTGCATGTTTAAAAGGACATTTATGTTATCGCAATTAACTAAAACTAATGAAGTGATAAAAACTGAAATTGAAAAAAACATTTTCATTAACTGAAATAAATGAAAACGTGGAAAACTATAGCTAATTTAGCGCATTCATAAAATTAACTAAAACATTATAAGTATAATATTCTCCATTTTTGAGTTTGTGAATCTATTTATTTGAACTGACGACACAGTTTACATCAAATGTCAGAAAACGTCCGTTTGACCTTTTTAAATCCTGCACCTAAAAATTAACCAAAGTATGAAAAGACTAAAAGTACTACCAATAAAAAACTAAACTGAAACTAAACAATATTTATCTTACAATGAATAAAAACAAGCGGACCCACTCTTACAAATGAACTAAAACGAATTAAATTAGACAAACAGAGTCATAGTGGAATAAAACTAAACACCCAACGTGACCTTTTTCATTTGACTTGTAAAACTGATTCTGTCACTGTCACCAAATCATAACTTAATCATGTTAATCCACTTATTTTCTATACTCAGTGGTTTTAAGGTATTCATTACATTAGGTCTGTTCCCCACTGTCCTATAGAAGCAGGTTGAAATGTCAGCCAGAATGCTAACCCTTCATCAGCCTGAGCGCCTTCTGGAGAAGGCTTGTTAGCCCGTAGCTCCGCTAAGCCTCCCGATCCCCTGGGTCTTTCATCCACTCTTCAGGCATGCCATTATTCTAGCTAGTTTTTCTTAGTGAGGACAATGCAGTCTAGTGGAGTCTTATTATCTATTCTCCAAACAGACTGTGTGACTGAACCTCCTTCTTCTTTTACAGCCTTTGCAGCTCGTCACAGCAACAAGAACAACAAAAAAGAACAAACTTTTGGGAAGTATTTCAGGCATATGTCAGCAGTTTCACACTCTTGCTCGCTGCTGCAAAGTGAGTGAAAACAGTGTTTTCCACTGACACAATAAAATTTAAAAACATCATTTTAAAAATGTGTGCTGAAGCCAGCAGCTAAAGCTAATATTTCTTCCTTAAAGGGGCAGTGTTATGTAAAGTTGACATTTTGGAGCTTTACATTATGTTGTAAGGTGTTTCCCTAATCAAACACACAACTGGAGTGTTGCTTTGATTCTGTCACACATGTTTGAGAAATCCTTTAATCTCCCGTGGCAACCGTTCGGCTGGTTGGACCTAGCTCCGCCTTCAAGGTGCAGCTCCGCCTCAGAGCAGCAGTTTCCAAGATTCCAAGTTTCCGAGCACTCAGCCCCTGCAGACTAGCCAGCAGCAATTAGCAAACACCTGGTAGAACATTAGCTGAGTTCATTATAGGAGATATTTCTCAGTGAAATGCTGGTAAAACCTCTGTTAAAGGTTTAATAGAGGAGTCATGTTGTGATGACTCCCTGAAGGCGGAGTTTCAGAAAGAGCAGGAGTTTAAAGAGACAGAGGTCCAGTTCCAGTGCGTTAAACCCAGAAGTAAAATTTCTCCTACAATTTCTCCTCAGTCATAGTTGTTACAGGCAACATTTTTATAACAACTGAAGTTAACGCAGTGACTTGATTATGCTATAAAATGGCACCATGTGGCTGGAAAACACATAATGCTGCTCCTTAAATGACTCATGATGAAGCATGTGACTCTGAACACTGAGGTTTGGAATTGTGCAGGTCTCCAATTCGCTCTTAAAAAGTCTAAGCACTTTCCTTTTGTAACATTTATTTAGTTCCCAAGTTCCCAAGGGTTTAGATTTGAAAATTGCCCAGTGATTAAAGGCGGGTGGTCAAATACAAGGAGTTCATGGACTGTGTTCTGTCAGAGCATACAGTATGTCACAATGTGTGTGTGTGTGTGTGTGTGTGTGCGTGTGTGTGTGAGTGTGTGTGCGTGAACATGCTGAAGGTAAATGTTCGTTAGTGCAGCTCTATAAACTGAACTCATTTAAATAACTGATAATTGTAGTTTCCTTCCTTGAGCTTTCTATCACATCTCCATGACAACCACACTGTATTTTATTTAGATATTACTTGACAACACAAAGAAGTGCAAATTCATGAAGTGGAAAAAGAAGAAGAAGTTATTTTTGTAAACCTGTAAAGTGTGGCATGTGCTTGAATTAGGCCCCCTCTACTCTGATACCCATAAACAGAAGTGGGTTGTGTAACTAGTTGCATTCACTCAGTTACATTTCCTTGAGTAACTTTTCTGAAAAAGTTTACTTTCAGGGGTATTTTTGCTATGCTTGTCTTTTTCCACTTTTACTTCAGTAATTTTATTATGAAATGTTGCTACTTTTACTTGAGTGAAATTTCTGGTTTCTCTACCCACTGAATGAAAAACAAAGCAGTTTTTGTTTAAGTCTCAAAAGTTTTTGTTGAGACTTAAACAACAAAAACTTTTGTTGTTTAAGGCAAAACATTCTTTTGCCTGATTCTTTTTTTTTTTTGCTGCTTATATAAATTATTGTCATTATTTGCTTCTTAAAATATCAAAATTTCCACTTAACTTTATATTTTTGGTTATATTATGATGAGTAGACTTTTTATCAAATACTTTTACTTGAGTATATGTTGAAGAATTGCTACTCTTACGTCTTAAGCTCAGTAAATCCAGCTGTTTCTGTTTCTGGCCTCAGAGGTTTTGTTGGAGAACATTAGCTTAATATTTCTGTCTGTGGCTGAAATATATGTGGAAAAGTATAAATATTTACCAATATTTCTCAGAAGCATTGTACTCCTCATTGATTTATTGTGAGAGCAGTTTCTCCTTTATTGTATTTTTTATGTTTAGCAGACTTTATTTAAGCAGAGCCGTGTTTGTTCCCCCCCCTCTGTCCACGTCTGTTTCTCCTCTCCCTTTTTGTTTCCTGCTCATGCTTCGCTCTCCTTACCTGCTGAAATGAGATTCTGAGCTTAAGGCTCAGGAAGTGGGTCAAACAGATTGGGTTTTAATGAAATTATTTCTGCATCTGCAGAGCAACACATTGAACCAAATCCAGTGGTGGCTGCTCCATATGCACATCAAAAAACATATGTGCATATTTCAAAAAAAAAAAAAAAAAGTACTATCAGTCTCAGTTTTCCTTACTAGTGTGTGCCTATATTAATAACTTACACGACTCTTATACAGCAGTGAATTTCCACCGATATCATTTCTCTCCAGAGGTGATAGTCTAAAGAGTCCCTGCAGCTAAATAGGCAAATTTGTGTGGTTGCTGGAGAAAAATAATAAATATTTAGCCAATCAGCATCACTGAATTTAGTGACTCTGTGGTGCTGGAAGTTTCACCTCTGCTACAGAAAATGTGTGAAAGGTTTGGGCTGCCATGATAAAGTTGATGAAGTTGATGTAGACAGTAGAGGGGCAACTTCATCCACATTCATAATTAATGACGACACAGAGGATTCTACAGATGACAGGTTTGTTCCCTCTGCCAGTATGTTTTAATAGTCTTAGCTGCCATGTTGCTCTGCAGTTCTCTGCTGTGTGCCTTTTAATCAACCACTATAAAATTTGTTCTTTGCTGATAATTAGTTGCGAACTTTTCAGTGGCTTATAAACGACAGTGTAATAGGGTCCTTGTAAAAAGAAAGAAGAGTAAATTTCCACTGATGCTGTATCACAATGGAACGACTGTCTAATCCAGCAAACATCAAGATATCAAGCAAACATTATAAGACCAGCAGGAATGTTCTTGGTTTTTTTTTCATTTTTTCATGGAAATGTACTCCTCCTTTTTAGTTTGTAGTGTGATGAATTAGCTTTACATGTGGAATGTCCAAATCTGATCCCAATTATCAGGAGAGTCTGTGACATCCAAAACAACATTGGTGAGTAGTGTAGGTGCAATGCTGCTCAAATATAGCACTTTATTTTATTACATCTTAGAGCTAACTAGTTTTTAATGAAATATGTGGCATTAATTTTATGAATATAAAGTATTTTATACTGGGAGTTGGTGATGGTCGATGATTAATATCAGTGAAAAAAATATCCTTATCGAGATATTCATACCTAATATGCATATTTCTGCATGATGACAACACTGCCTACATTATGCAGCCATGTGCTAGGAAAACACTTATTAAAGTGAAAACTCTTGAAGTGTAGCTTAGAGGTTCAGGAAATACCGAACACATTTCTTGGGGTCTTACACTGTTTCCGTGGAGACCCTGCACGCTCTAACACAATCACACGGCTTTGCATAATTGGGCCCTCTACCCTGCTTCCACACAGGTACAAGAGAGAAACACACTAAATCATTCAAAACTACTGCAGGCAGCAAGAACTGATGAAGGTCAGTCAATGTTGTTCACGCCGAGAAAAATACAACAAAGCAAAAAAGAATTCATAAATAGACGAATGCAGCTAAATCTGGTTATAGACGAACTCCTGGCCTACAGATACAAGCAGCTGATGATATATGGGAACCAAACTTCTGAATGGCTTTCATCAAAATGTTAGCAAAAAAAAACAAAAAAAAAACACAGACACTTGAGCTTAACTAAGCAGTTCATTTAGACCAGAGTT